>NC_135333.1:82657935-82957935 GCF_023851605.1 Tamandua tetradactyla | reverse complement strand
GTGCCACAGCATTCTCTGCTCTCTCCAAATCTCCTTCATTCTCCAAAATGTTTCCTCTTTTATAGGACTCCAGAAACTTATCAAGACCCACCCAAATGGGTGGAGACATGTTGTCATCTAATCCAGTTTAACAACCACTCTTGATTAAATCACATCTCCAGGAAGATGATCTGATTACAGTTTCAAAGATACAGTATTGAATAGGGATTATTCTACCTTTATGAAATGGGATTTTGATTAAAACATGGCTTTTTGGAATCTCTCAGCCATTGCCACTTTTTCGCATTTCACTCTTCCCCCTTTTGGTCGAGAAGGTTTTCTCAACCTCTTGATGCTGAGTCTCAGCTAATTCTAGGGTTTTCTCAATCCCTTGATGCTGAGTCTCAGCTCATTCAAGGATTTCTGTCCCACATTGCCAGGAAGGTCCAAAACCCTGGGAGTCATGTCCCACATAGACAGGGGGAGGGTGGTGAGATTGCTTGTTGTGTTGGCTGGAGAGAAAGGCCACATCTGAACAACAAAAGAGGCTCTCTTGGGGTGACTCTTAGGCTTAAATTTTAAGTAGACTTGACCTATCCTTTGGGGGCTTAAGTTTCATATGAATGAACCCCAAGACTGGTGGCTCAGCCTATAGCTTTGGTTGTCCATACTGCTTGTGAGAATATCAAGAATTCGACTTGGGGAAGTTGAATTTCTCCCCATTCTCACCATTCCCCGAGGGGGACTTTGCAAATACTTTTCCACTCATTGATCAAGAGGTTATCCTGGAGGTTATTCTCATGCATTAAGTAGATATCACCTGTTATTCAAGTTGTAATGGAGAGGCTGAAGGGAACTGCCTGAAAATGTAGAGCTGTGTTGCAGCAGCCATGTTTCTTGGGGATGATTGAATAATGATATAGCTTTCACAATGTGACTGTGTGATTGTGACAACCTTGTGTCTGATACTCCTTTTATCTACCTTGTCAACAGATGAGTAGAACATATGGAACAAAAATAAATAATAGGGGGAACAGATGTTAAAATAAATTTAGTATGAAATGCTAATGAAAGTGAGGGGTAAAAGGTATGGTATGTATAATCTTTTTTTTCTGTTTTTGTTTTATTTCTTTTTCTGTTGTCTTTTTATTTCTTTTTCTGAATTGATGCAAATGTTCTACGAAACAATGAAGATGCAACTAAGTGATGATATTGTGAATTACTGATTATATATGTTGATGTTTTAGTTCATTTGTTAAATTTTTTTTAATTAATAAATAAATTTTAAAAAACACATGGCTTTTCTAGGGGACATGCATCCTTTCAAACCAGCACACTTAGCCTACCTATAGGTATGCCTAAGAGTTACTTCTGGAGGACTTCTTGCTGCTCAGATGTGGCTTCACTCTCTTAAGTCCAACTCAGCAAGTGAAACCATTGCCCTCTCCCCTATATGGCTCATGACATTCAGAATTGAAAGTCTCCTTGGTGGCTTGAGAGATGACTCCCATGGATGAGTCTGGCCCTGGCACCATGGGATCAACAATTCCATCCTGACTGAAAGGGGAAAAGAAGTGTAACAAATAAGGTATCAGTGGCTGAGAGAGTTCAAATACAGTTGAGAGGCTACTCTGGAGGCCACCATTATACAAGTTGCAGTTAGGTTACCATTATGCAAGTTTCATTCCTGCCAATCCTAAAGAATACATAGGGAATTAAATAATATTCTACAAAGGTTCAATGCACTAGGATAATTTTCCAGAAACCTACAACCTCCAGATGGATCCCTGGACCAGATAAGTCCTGAAAAACAGAGAGGCAAGCCTTTCCACAACATCACCTAGTTCCATCCCCCATCCCATATTATAGACAGCCTCTTCTAACGTGAAAAAGAGAATGGGCATAGCCCAAATACCCCTAAAAAGTGAGAGAAAGATCAAAGATGATGGTGGAGTTATACAGAGAAGGTAGGGTTTACCAAATGAGTATGAGTGCTGAATCTTTTTTTTTTTTGGCATGGGCAGGCACCAAGAATTGAACCCGGGTCTCCGGCATGGCAGGTAAGAACTCTGCCTGCTGAGCCACCATGGCCTGCCCAGTGCTGAATCTTTATAGTGATATTTCTTCTACTCTCCAGTACCTTGGAGCAGCTAGAAGTAAAAACTTAAAACTATGGAATCGTATTCCATACCAAACTCTGAAATCTGTTCTACAACTAATTATTGTGATGTATTTTGAAATGTATTGCTTTTTTGTATATATGTCAGTTTTTACAAAAAGAAAAAGAAGAGATGGAGGAGTATAGCAGAGAAGATATGATTTAACAAATGACTGTGACTGTTGAATCATTATATTCATATTTCGTTTGGTCTCCGGTGTCTTGGAGCAGCTAGAAAAAAAATTAGAAAAATGATAGACCTGTAACCCATAGCAAGCTTTAAAATCTGTTTGATAACTACTTGTTAAAATGTACTTGGAAATGTATTGCTTTTATATATATATATATGTTATATTTCACAATAAAATAGTTAAAGAGAAAAACATGAAACTCAAGCTTTGCATGTGAATATGTGTGTGTGTGTATTTATGTATTTTTTTTAACTTTGGAGGGATTTCTTTGCTATACAAACTATAAAGTTAAATGATAAATATGGAAAGAAAACAGACTGAGGAGCAAAAGAATAGTTGTTATCTCTGATTACAGACCTAATTTCAGTTATCTTATCCTAAAACTTTAGAAAGATATGAAACATTTCCATTGATAAAAAAACCTGAATGAGAGAGAGGATAGTGTTGTTTCTAACTATGAAATCCTGTTAACATTGTGAACTTCAGATCTGACTTTACCCAAAGAGTTGACTGAATAAAAAAAAATTTTGATAGGGTATTATAAGGAAGAAAATGAAATTTAAAAATTATAAATGAAAGATACTGAGTTGAAAATTCAATTGCAGAAGGCATGAATTGAAAATTAATGAAAATAATATGATAATTTTCTTGTTGATGATGGTAATGATAATAATCTTAAATATTTATTGAGACCTTACTATATCGTTACGGTGCAAAGTGTTTATTTTACATGTGTTTGTCCCATATAATCTTCATAATAGCTCTGAAAAGTAGGTACTATGAATATACCCATTTTCAACTCATGAAAGTGGAGATAATAAATAACTTGCTCAATGTCAAACAGTTCGGAGTTAGAAAAGGCTGGGTCCAAACTCCCAAAACTAACTGGAGAGGCAGCATTCTTAAAACTGTGGACAACAGTCCCCATAGCAATCCATGGTAGGATGAATTTGGTCAATTAAGTAAATAAAAAGCAAAAGTGAGCTATGACTGCTAAAGTATAATAAGATGAGGTCATCTTAGGCTGCATTAATAGATTTTCAGTATTCCAATTTATGGAAGTCAAAATACAAATATACTTGTCACTGGTCACACCATATCTGGAGCTCTGACTTCAGTTCTAGAAGTGATATTTCAAGAGAAACAATAAGTAATTAGAGCAAACACAAAAAAGAATAACAAATGTAGGAGCTTGAGGACAAGCTCTAGGAGGAATAATGGGAGAAACCAGAGCTGGTTGTCTCCCCAAAAAAGTGAAATGGAGAAAATGACTAGTTAATGCGTACTTGCTATGTCTCTGCTGGACAGTTTGAACAAACCAAGAAAAAGCTCTAAATTATAGGTGCCTTCCAAGGAGGCTTAAACCTACTGAAGAAAGACCTAAATATTCAGCTGGCCATTCTTCTACCCGAGTACCAAGATGGTTTGGAATATGCAAAATGAGCTAGAGGCTCAGTTTGGGAGTAGAGACAAGAGGATTTTTTATTGATTCTGACTAATTTTAATATTTTTATACTATGCAGGATTTTTAATAAAGTGGAATAAATGCGAAGTTCCCAGAGAAAACACTGGATGGAACAATTAAAAAGGAACAGAGGAAAAGGAATTAAGAAGAGGAGAGTTAAAGGCAAAGAGGGACAGTCAAGAAAGAATAGGAAGGTTTTAGTGTGACTTAAGCAAGGCAAATGAGTTGGAGTGATAATGAGGTTCAGAGTAATGGTGAGAAACAGGACTATAGAGTTAAAAAAAGAGTATCTGCCAAGATAGGGAAATTTAAGTCACATTAAGGCATTTGGATTTTATCCAAAGGCTGATGGGAAGCCATTAGCATGGAAGTGACATCATCAGTTTTGGATTTTAGAAAGATCACTCTGTCTTGAAGATGGAAAATTGATTATAGGCATGGAGACCAGTTAGGAGTGTGTTGCCTTCTATCAGCTGAGAGCTGACAGTAGCATGAAGAAAGGTATTTGCAGTGGAAGTGGAGACAATTGGATGTATTTGCAAAATGTCTCAGGAGTAGATTTGATATGATTGACTAGATGAAGGTAAGGCAATATCAAGATTGATTCGAGGTTTCTGGCTTCAGCAATGAGGTAAATGGTTGTGTGAGTCACTGAACTGGATGAAGACTATGATAAATTCTGTGTTTAACACACTGAGTTTCAGGTTCTATAAACCATTTAAGTCCAAATGTCCAATACGTAGGTGGACTCACGGGTTTGTTGCTCAGAAGTGATTTTAAGCCAATCATACCCATTTGGGACTCAACAGCAGCCCAGGAGTAGTAACTAGTGACGTAGGTGTGAATATCTTCTACACAGGAAAACAGGAAATTGCTCCAATGGAACTGTTCAGAACACCAGCAGTTAAGTGACATGCAGAGGTAGAGATCCTGCCTGCACAGTGAAGAGAACTAGGAAAGCCTGGAGGAGGAACGTACTCTAACGCAGTGAGCAGTCCAAAGTGTCTAATGAGGACGATGCTATTTCAAGTAGGATAGAAACATCCTTTGGAATATAAAAGGAAATTCCTGATGAGAATATATGCACAATTCCATTGGAGTGAGAAGTGGGAGTGTCATTCCCTAAATAATTATTTGACCCTTAAACAATATGATTAATAACATCTTTAATTAAAGTTAACATTGAAAGATAATGTCCTTAAATCTCCTTATCAATAAATTATTGTGAAAAGAGGAAAATCAAACACTATTGTAAACTTTGCTTAAGTTTGAGTGTTTCTTCATTAGCAGCTTAAATGGGCAATTCACAGAGGTCAAGAGACATATTCACTTTTTTTTGTATGCTGTGTGGAGGGGGTCACATTTCATTCTTTTTCCATTTAAGTATTTTATTGCAGCACTAGTTGTCGAATTTGTTTTTTTCGGTGGTGGGGGGAAGTGCATGGACCAGGAATTGAACCTGGGTCTCCTGCATGGTGAACAAGAATTCTACCACTAAACTGCCCTTGCACTGCTCACATTCACTTTTAAGAATCGGGACAAGAGTGCTGAAATCTGTGGCTCAGTGATTTACTTTCTGGTTTTAAAGTGACAGAACTGGTGGGCCGCGGTGGCTCAGCGGGCAAAGTGCTTGCCTGCTATGCCGGAGGACCTCGGTTCGATTCCCGGCCCCAGCCCATGTAACGAAAACGGAGAAACAAAATACAATAAAAAACAAGAAAATGTTTAAAAGATGTTTCCCTTTCTTCCTCTCTTCCTTCCTTCTATCCTTCCTTCCTTCTCTCTGTCTTTCCTTTAAAAAAAAAAAAAAAAAGTGACAGAACTAAGCTGATGTTCTGAGGCTACCTGTCACAGGCAGAGGCTGCCATTATTCTTCATTTCCATTAAGTATGCTGTAGCGTTGGTGGTTAAACAAATAGTAGGATATTCTTTGGAAGGCAAAAAAAAGAACTGCCATGTGTAGCTAAATTATTTAATAAACCAAAATAGTTTAAGGGGACAAATATAGAAATAGCTAAACATAAATTATAACAAAATATCCAGAATATAAGGGAAAATGTAAACCAATTGTTTTTAATATAACCTTGGTAAGTACAGTATGAAAAGGAAGAAAGAAGAAAAGACATAGGAAAGAAGTAAAGCAGGGAGGGTTGAAGAAAGAGAAGGAGGTAGAAGGAAAAAGAAAGAACACTACAAACCAATCTTACTAATATAAAAGCAGATATTCCAAATAAAATGGCAGATTATAGAACCCTGCAGTTTTGCAAAATAGTAAAAATCTATAAGAAAATAACATCTATTTGGGGAATTCAAGGATAGGTCAATATCAGGAAACCCATTAATAGAATTCATTAAATAAAAAATAAAACTGAAGAATTATTATATTAACATATGCTACAATGATAATTGATAAGATTAGAACCCATTTTTACAAAAAATTAAATTCAATTTGAATAGGAGTTAATAAAGATCATTTAGCCCAAAAACAAATCAAACATTAGTCTAAGTGATGACATATGAACAACGTTTTCACTAAACTTAGGAAAATATGGTAGAGCTTACTGAAAATATTTAAAAAGCTTTATATAAACATTTGAAGATGTTTTATTAAATGCAATAAGGAAAAATTAATAATATATATTTGAAATGAGATTCAATGCTCTATTTTACTCATTATTCTATTGCATATTTAAAAATTAATAGAGAACATACTTAAGAATCAGGGTGAGAACAGGTGCAAAATGACAGAGCATGAAGTTTTACAAATCACTCTTTCCACCAGAAAGATGAAAGCACTGAAAAGAGAGTGACCCTAACTAGGTGGTAATCCTGGAACTATAATGCACATTTAGATTAACTAAAGGCATGCCAAATGAAGCAAGAGGCTGCCAAGAGTTCAACTTTTGTAAGTGAATGCACAAATCAGTGGCCAGCCCCCAATTCTAAGCATCATTGCAGCCAGAAATGGCTGCAGCTGTAGTATCATGGACTGAATTCCTGGAGCAGCCAGTGGGGACTGTTTGGCAGAGGAAATTTCTTCTAAAGTTAGGCTTGAGGCTTGAAGTCAGAGCTAGCTTTGGTTTATTTCAGAAGCAGCATCTTCTGTCCTTACACTAGCATCCATAGGGACATAAAGAGCAAGTGAATATATTTTTCTTCTATGTGACTGTAGTTTTTTCTTTCTTTCTCTGTTTCTTTTTTTTAATACATTTGGGTCTGGCAGATTCCTGATGAAGGATCAGGGATGCTGGCCTAAGTGTCCATCCCCAAATTAGCAGCTTCTGGCTTCCCACTGGCACATAAGAAGATACTTGGAGAGGCAGTGTATTTCATTATTTTTTCCTTTTTTTTCCTTTGTGGGGGTTATGTTTGTTTGTTAGTATTTTTCTCTCTCCCCCATCACTCTTCCTTTCCTTCCTTTTTTCCTCCTTTCCTTTTTCTTTCTTTTTTCTTCTCATTTTTAGCTTGGTGGACTGGAGAGATTAGATTTCCAGAGTGACCACACCATAAAACTCAGAACATTGAGCTCTCAACAAAAAATTACAAAATATACAAGGTGTTCTAGTTTGCTAGCTGCTGGAATGCAATATACTAGAAATAGAGCAGCTTTTAAAAAGGGGAGTTTAATAAGTTGCTAGTTTACAGGTCTAAGGCCTAGAAAATGTCCCAATTAAAACAAGTCTATAGAAATGTCCAATCTAAGGCATCCAGGGAAAGATACCTTGGTTCAAGTAGGCCAATGAAGTTCAGGGTTTCTCTCTCAAGTGAAAAGGCACATGGTGAACATCATCAGGGTTTCTTGCTCATGCGGAAAGTCATGTGGCAAACACTGTGTTATCTGCTAGTTTTCTCTCCTGGCTTCATGTTCCATGAACCTCCCCAGGAGGCACTTTCCTTCTTCATCTCCAAAGGTCTCTGGCTGGTAAATGCTTGGCTTCTCGTGGCTATGTCATTCTCTGCACTCTCAGAAATCTCTCACATTGTCCAAAATGTTTCCTCTTTTATAGGATTCCAGTAAACTAATCAAGACCCACCCAAATGAGTGGAGACATGCCTCCACCCAATCTGGCTTCACAACCACTCTTGATTAAATCACACCTCCAGGGAGATGATCTAATTTCAGTTTCAAATATACAGTACTGAATAGGAATTAGAGGAAATGGCTGCCTTTATAAAATGGGATTAGGATTAAAACATGGTTTTCTAGGGTACATACATCATTTCAAATCAGCACACAAGGAGACATTAAGGTATGGTCAAGTCAAAAGAAATATTCTGGAGGAATCCCAATATCTGGAATTACTAATCAAAGATCTTAAAACTCTCATAAATGAGAATAGTGAACCAAAGGAAAATAAGGACAAAGAAGTACAAGAAATCAGGAAAACAATGTATTAACAAAACAAGAATTTTAATAATAAAGTAGAAAACACAAAGAAGAAATAAATGGAAATTTTGGAATTCAAAAATGCAATAACTGGGGCTAGCCACAGTGGCCCAACAGGCAGAGTTTTTGCCTGCCATGTTGGAGTCCTAGGTTCAATTCCTGAAGCCTGTCCATGTAAAAAAAAATACAATAACTGAACCATGTAAAAAAAATACAATAACTGAAGTGAAAAATTCAGTAGAGAGGTTCAACAGCAGATTGGAGTAGGAGAAGAAAGGATGCAAACATGAAGGCAAACCAATTGAAATTGTTAATGTAAAAAAAATTTAATTTTACAAATGATCAGAGCCTGATGGGCTTATGGGATACCATAAGCACACCAGCATATGCATTATAAGCATCCCAAAAGGAGAAGAGAGAGATAAAGGCCAGAAAAATCACCGGAAGAAATAATGACATATCTTTCCCAAATCTTATGAAAGATCTGAATATAAAATCCAAGATTCTCAGTTAACAGGCTGAACCCTAATAGACCTATACAGGGACATATATTATGATCAAACTGTGCATTGCCAAAGGCAAGGCAGAATTTTAAAAACAGCAAAAGAGAAAGAACATGTCAAATGTAAGGGATCCTTAATAAGATTAACATCTGACTTCTCAATTGAAACCATGGAGGCCAGAAGTCAGTGGGACAAAGTATCTAAAATGACAAAAGAAAAAATAACTTTTATTTGAGAATGAGATACTTAATAAAGTTTTCCATCAAAAATGAGGAAGAAATTAAAGCATTTCCAGAAAAACAAAAATTGAAGTTCATTATTATTAGACCAGCCTTACATGAAATGTTAAAGGGAGTCATTCATGTTTAAATGAAAGGACAACAGAGTGTAACTCAAGGATATATGAAGAAAAAATTCCTCTGATTTAAGTAAAAATATGAATACATTTAAATATCAGTATTATTTCATTTTTCATTTGTAATGCTACCTCTAACTTCTTACAATACTTAAAATTCAAATGCACAAAAAACAAGCATACAGTTTTGTTAGTGGAAATACAATGCCTAAAGATGTAATTTGTGACAAAAATAATATAAAAAGGGAGAGATGGAGGATAGTGATACTCTGTACATGTTGGCTATTAAGTCAAGTTGGTATCAACACAAACTAAATTGTAAAAGATTTAGTAAGCTAAGTGTAATCCCCATGGTAACCATAAAGAAACTACGTAAAAATAAATACAAAAGGAAAGTATAAGTGATTCAAAGATTGCTCAATATAAAAGACCAAATAAACAAAAAAAAGACAGTGATGGAGTAAAAGAAGGAAAGAAAATATTACATCCATAAAAACAACAAAATGGCAGAATGTCTTTCTTTTCAGTAATTTCCTTAAAGGTAAATGGATTAAATTCTTCAATCGAAAAGGAGAGATTGACATTGTAGATAAGGAAACATGATCCAATCATATGCTATTTACAAGAGGCCATTTAGATTCATAGATACAAATAGGATGAAAGTGAATAGATGGAAATTTCATGCAAAAAGTGCTCAAAAGAGATTGAGGGTGGCTATATCAATGTTAGAAAAAATAGACTTTAAGTCACAAACTATTACAAGAGGTAAAGAAAGGCATTATATATTAATAAAAAGGTCAATTCATCAAGAAGATTAAATATTCATAAACATATATACACTTAATAGCAGAACACCAAAATAAATGAAGCAAGCATTGACAGAACTGAAGATGATAGTTCTACAGTATTAGTTGGAGATCTCTATATACCACTTCAACACTGAACAGAACATCTGAACAGAAGATGGATAAGGAAAGAGAGCTCTGAATAACATTGCAAACTAGCTAGATCTAACTGACATATAGAGAGCACTTCAGCCAACAATGGGAGAACACATATTCTTTTCAAGACAACACAGGTCATTCTCTAGGAATGGTCATATTTTATGGCACAAGAGAAGTCTAACTGTATTTTAAAATATTAAAATAATAAAAATTAACATCCCTAACCACAATGGAATGAACCTAGAAATCAGTAACAGAAGAAAAACTGCAAAATAACATATATATATATATATATATATATATATATATATATATATATATATGTTATAGAAATTAAACAGCACACTCTCAAACAACCAATGGGTTTGAGAAGAAATTACAATGTAAATTAGAAAATACTAAGACACAAATGAAAACAAAGATGCAACATATCAACACTTATGGAATGCATTGAAGGCAGTGCTTAGAGGAGAATTTATAGCTACAAGTGCTATGATGGTTAAGTTCAGGAGTCAACTTGGCTAGGTTACTGTGTCCAGCTGTTTGGCCATGCAAGCACTGGCCTGATTGCTACTGTGAGAATAATTTGTGGATTTAAATAATCAGTGAGTGAGGAACAAGTTGCTATAAAGTACATTGTGGAAACACAGGCTCAGGAACAACGGAGACTTTCAGCAAGTAACTTTTTTATTAATTACACAGCAAAAAAAAGTCCAGAGAATCAGGGCAATAGATCCTTCCAATTGCTTGGGGCAGGTTTGGTGAATGACAGCTCCAAACAGTCTGCTTTATGACAGAGAGGAGAGACAAACTGTAACTCGTCCCCCAGAAAGGCCAACTGCTTGACAGATCTACAGGCCTCTCTTTGCATCAGACATGTGGGACACATGCACTGCATTAATACTGAGTTTTATACACTCTGGAGGGAAGGGGCTCTGCCAGTGAGGAATCTTTTTGTTCTGGCAAGCACCTGAAGGCTGGTTAAATTTAACATCTTCCCCAGTTGCCTGTGTTCTCTGGTGAAATAGAAATATTCCAAACACACACATGCAAACAAGGAAAAGTGGGAACCTTAAAAACCTGCAGAAAAATAAAAAGGGGAACAAAGCAAGTGGCAGTTAAAGGCTGAGAGATGGCCACCGAGTGTGCCCATGACTTCCCCTCTAGTTAGGTGATTGCATCTAAGGCTGATTACACCTAAAATCAACAAAAGACCTTGCCTTTGTCAACAAAAGAAGTATCATCCAATCAGTTGAAGGCCTTAAAGGAGAATGATGATTTCAGAAGTCAGAAAGAAATACCTCTATCTCTATTCCACAGAGTCAGCTGCTCATGTAGAAGTCACCAAAACCTTCATCAGCATTCCCAACCTGCAATCTGCCCTTTGGAATTAGGACTTCTCAATCCCCACAGTAACATGAGCCAATTCCTATAATAAATCTCATAATATTTACATTATAAGTATATAATCTCCCATGTTCCCTGGAGAAACCTGACTCATATACATGTCTATAATAAAAATAAAGAAAGATTTCAAATTAATAACCTAACATCTTGAAGAACTCGAAAAACAGGAACCACATAAACCCAAAGTTAGCAGAAGAAAGGTCATAATTAAGTCTATAGCAGATACATGAAACACAGAATGGAAAAACAATTGAGAGAATTTTTTACAAGTCTGCTCTTTGAAAGAAATCAATACAATTGGCAAATCTTTAGCTAGACTAAAGATAAAGAAAAAAAGAGACAAGATGAAAATCATAAATTCAAAAAGGAAAATGGTGATGCCATACTGACAGAAATAAAATGATTATAAGAGAACATTATGAACCATTATATACCAACAAACTAGTTAATCTAGAAGAAATAAAAACATTTCCATAAATACATCAATTACCCAATTGACTCAAAAAGAAACAGGAAACATCAGCAAACTCATAACAAGTGTAGATTGAATCCGTAAAATAATCTCCCACCAAAGAAAATCCTAGGACCAGATAGCTTCATTGGTGAGTTATAACAAACATGGAAAGCAAAATTAATACCAGTTCTTCTCAAACTCTTCCAAAGAATTCAAGAGGAGAGAATACTTACTAATTTATTTTATAATGCCAGCATTATTCTGATATTAAAGCCTGATAAATATATCACAAGAAAAAACATAATACACTTTCCCTTCTGAATATAGACACAAAAATCCTCAGGTAAATACTAGCAAACCAAATCAATGGTATGCTAAAGATATTATATACCAATACTAAGTGGGATTCATCCCAAGAATGTAAGAGTGATTCAACATATGAATATAAATCAATGTATTACACTACATAAATAGAATTCAGGAAGAATACCACATGATTATAACAATAGATGCAAAAACAGCATTTGACAAAATTCAGCACCATTTCTTGATCAAAACACTCAGGAAAGCAGGAATGAAGGGGAATTTTCTCAACATGATAAAGCCATTTAAGAACAACTCATAGCTAACATTATATTCAATGATGTAAGACTTAAAATTACCCTCCCCCAAGATAAGAATTAAGATAAGTAAACCTGCCTTCATCACTAATATTCAATGTTGTAATAGAAGTTCTTGCCAGGAAAATTGGGAAAGGAAAAGAAATAAAAGGTATCCAAATTGGGAAGGAAGATAAAGCCATCTCAATTTGCAGATGTTATGATTTTATATTTAGAAAATCTAAAGGAATCCACAAAACAACTATTAGAGCTAGTAAGTGAATTCAGCAAATTGGCAGGGTACATGATCAACATATAAAAATTGTGTTGCTGTACAACAGAAACAATCTGAGAGGGAATTAAGAAAATAATTTTCTCCTATATTAGTATATAAAATAAAATACCTAGGAATAATTTAACTAAGGAGTCAACAGACTTGCATACTGAAAACTACAAATCACTGCTGAAAGAAATAAAAGGAGATCTAAATAAATGGCAAAATATACTATGTTCATGGACTGAAGGAATTAATATTGTTAATATATCAAAAGTCAACCTTATCTGAAGCAATATACAAATCCAATGCAATCCCTATGAAAATTCCAGAAAGCTTTTTTTGCAAAAATGGAAAAAAACGGTCTTCAAATTTATATAGAAATACAAGGTGCCCCAAATAGCTAAAAAGAACTTTCAAAAAAAATTGGAAGAATTGGAAGATTATTCACATTCCTCAATTTCAAATTGTATTAGAAAGTAACAGTAATGAAAATAGTGTGGTACTGGTCAAAGATAGACAAATAAATCAGTAGAACTGTATTGAAAGTCCAGAAATAGAGTCCCTCATCCATGGCCAATTGATTTTTTTTTTTTTTTTTTTTTTGGCAGGGGCAGGCACCAGGAACCAAACTCGGGTCTCCGGGTGGTAGCTGAGAATTCTGCATGCTCAGCCATCGTGGCCTGCCCTTCAGCTGATTTTTGATAAGAGGGCTAGGTACATGTAGTGGGAAAAGAATGGTCTTTTCAACAAATGGTGCTAGGAAAACTGGATATTTGCTTGAAGTATAATGAATTTATACCCCTACCTCACACTACATGCAAAGATCAACTCAAAATGAATCAAAGATCTAAATATAATAGCTGAAACTATAAAACTCTAAGAAGATAACATAGGGTAAACCTTCATTACCTGGGATTCAGTAATGTTTTCTTAGATATGATACCAAAACACAAGCAAGAAAAAGAATAATAGATAATCTGATTTCAATAAAACATTTTTGCATGGAAGGAAAGTACCAAGAAAGTGAAAAGACAACCTATAGAATTGGGGGAAAATAATTTTGAACCATATATTCAATAAAGTTTTAATACCTAGAACATATAAAGAACTTTTATGATACAAGAATAGAAAGACAAAAAATTCAATTTAAAATATGGGTAAAGGACTTCAAGAGACATTCTCTAAGGAAGATATGGAAAGCACACTTAACAAGCACATGAAAAGATGCTCCACCATGAGATATAATTTCTCAACCACAGGAATAGCTATTATTAAAAAAAAAATGTTGTAGAAGGCATGGAGAAATTGGAACTCTGATGCACTTTGAGGGCAATGTAAAATGGTGCAGATGCTTAGGAAAGCAATATGGCTGTTCCTCAAAAAGTTAAATATAGAATTACCATTGACCCAACAATCCCACTTCTAGGTATATAGCCAAAGAGAATGAAAATAGGGATGCAGGCAGACAGTGGTATACCAATGCTTATAACAGCATTATTCATAATGGCCAACAACTGTAAACAACCCAAATGTTCATCAACAAATAAATGGAGAAACAAACAGTGGTACATACACATGATGGAATATTACTTAGCTAGAAGAAAAAAAATTAAATTATGAGATGTGCTGCAACATATACCAAACTTGAAAACATTCTCAGTGAAAAAGCATGACGCATAATGACAAAAATTGTATGACATTACTATAAGAGATAAGAAATAGCAAGTTCACAGAGATAGAAAGCAATTTATAAAAACTACTGCAGGTGGAGGTTGGCAGAAAAAGAAAGGTGTCTATAAAAATAAAATAAAAAATTAAAATCCTTCAGGAAGCAAACCCTGATAGATGGTATTATGTATTTTGTTTAAAAATTTGGTAAATTGGCTGTATACCATTTTGGATGGTAAATATTCCAATAAAATTGTGCCAAAAATGATGTGTGATTGAAAGACATAAAATGAGATTTGAAAAAATGAAAGATGTTCTTAAGTGGATGTTCCAGTTTGAAAGGATTATGTGCCCTGGAAAACCCGTTTTTATACTGATTCAATCTTGTAGGAGTAGCCATTTCTTTAATCCTGATACAATAACAAACCATAGCACCCCACTTCTCTGGTACCAAAATCTATTTCTAGTTTGCTAGCTGCCAGAATGTGGTATACCAGAATGGAATGGCTTTTTAAAAGGGGTGATTCATTCAGTTTCTAGTTTACAGTTCTAAGACTGTGAAAATGTCTCAATTAAAGCAGGCTATAGAAATGTCCAAATTAAGGGACCAACAAGAGGTTACTTTCACTCAAGAAAGACCAGTGAATTTCAGGGTTTCTCTCTGAACAGGAAAGGCACATAGTGAGCATGGTGACATTTGTTAGTTTTATCTCTAGGCTTCTTGTTTCATAAAACTCTCCCAGGGGTGTTTTCCTTCTCATCTCCAAAGGTCTCTGGCTGTGTGGGCTTTCATGGTTCTTGTGCTCTCTCATGGCTCTCATGGTTCTCCAAAATGTTTCCTCTTTTAAAGGATTCCACTAAACTATATTCCACTAAACTAATCAAGACTCACTGGAATGGATGGAGTCACCTCTCCATCTAGTTAAAAGTTAATACCCACAGTTGGGTGTGTCACATCTCCATGGAGATAATCTAATTAAAGTTTCCAACCTACATTACTGAATCAGGATTAAAGAAATGGCTACTCCCACAAGATCAGATCAGGATAAAAACATGGCTTGTTCTAGGGTACATAATTCTTTCAAACTGGCACAGTGGGAAATAACAATTGACCCAAAATTAATACAGAAACGTATGTTTTTCAATTAGAATCCCAACAAACTGATTTTCTAGGTTAGGGGAAAAGTTAGGTGAAATTATGTTTAAATTTACATGAAATGTACATTTCCAAGGAAAGCAAAGAAAATCATGAATTGAAAGACTATTGAGGAGAGACTTATAACACCAGCTAAAAAAGATAAAGCCACCATATTCAGAAATAAATAAATGAAAAATTCAGTGTGAAAATAATAATGGCACAGTTGTTAATCTTTACACTTTGCCCTATATTATAGCAAAAGAAAAATTTCAGATGAAAAAAATTTTAATGAGATTTTTTAAAACAATGAAATTCTTAAAAGAAAATTTGTATGTATAATATAGGACTTGGGGAGATTCTTATAATCAATTCAGCAAGCCTAGAAGGTTAGAAAAAAAGAGCAAACATACTTGATTAATATATTTCTTTAGCACTGAAGCTACGAAAGTCAGCATTAACTCATTCAGCAACTGTTTAAAAAGCTGAAAAAGTGATCAGACTTCGTCTAGAGATATGAATGAAGCTGATCTGGTTAGGCCTAAGGTAAATCAGAATACAGGGTGAAGATGATATGGTCCATATTTTCAAACTTCAATCTCTGTGCAACACCAAAAGGAGAGATGTTTATTTGGTGCAAAATTTATATTTTGGGTAGCACATTGTCTAATTTAATTTGTATGGTCAGTTTCCTTACACACCATAGTTACATGGAATCTTGAATAGGGCATGAGATTTTTTTGGTTTGTACAGGTTAGTGTGATGCCCCAAAATATCCCAGAATAATTTAAGTAGAGAATAAAAAAGTATTTGCAAAGTCCCCTTGGGAGACTGGGGAGAAAGGAAGAAATATTAAACTTCCCCATCTGAGAAATTCCTGATATTTTCACAAGCAGTAGGGACAATCAATTCAATAGGCTGAGTCCTCAGTCTTGGAGATCACCCTTACGAAGCTTATTCCTGCAAAGGAGAGGGTAAGCCTAATGATAATTATGCCTAAGAGTCACACCCAGAGAACCTCTTTTGTTGCTCAGGTGTGGCCTCTCTCTAAGCCAACTTGGCAGATAAACTCACTGCCCTCCTGCCTATGTGGAACATACTTCCAGAAATTTAAAGCTCCCTGGGAACATGGGTTCTGACTCCCGGGAATGAGCTGGGACCAGACATCATGGGAATGAGTAATCCTTCTGACCAAAAGGGAGAAGAGAGAAATGAGACAAAATAAAGTCTCAGTGGCTGAGAGATTTCAAACAGTCAGGAGGCTATCCTGGAGGTTATTCTTACAATTATATACATATACTTTTTTAGTTTTTGGTGTATTGGAGTGGCTAGAGGGAAGTACCTGAAACTGTTGAACTGTATTCAGTAGCCTTGATTCTTGAAGAAGACTGTGTAATTACATAGCTTTTACAATGTGACCACATGATTGTGAAAACCTTGTGTCTGTTGCTCCTTTTATTCAGAGTACAGACAGATGAGTTAAAAAAAAAAAGGATAAAAAGTAAATGAATGATAGTGGGAAATAAAGGGTAAAAATTGGGTAGATTAAAACAGGTAGATTAAAACATTGTGGGTCAATGAAAGGGAAGGGTAAGGATATATGAGTTCATTTTTTTCCTTTTTATTTTTTTTCCTGGAGTGATCCAAATGTTCTAAAAATGATCATGGTAAAGAATCCACAACCATGTGATGATATTGTGAGCTACTGATTGTATAATATGTTTGAACTGTATGTGTGTGGATACTTCTCAATAAAAATATTAAAATATATATATATCTTTAATTGTACAGGTTAAAAGATATTATTAAAAAGTCAATAGAGAGGTGACATTACAACATGGCAATGAGAGATATTCCCTGAAAAAAACCTTCCCAGGGAATCAGCAAATAAAAATAAATATCCTGCTTGCTTAGAATTATGAAAAACAGTAGAAAGTGGACATGGACTCCACAAATGCCAAATTGAAGAAAAGAAAATTATCAGGTAGGAAACTTCCATCCTGAATCTGCCAGTCTATCCTCCTTCCCCTCACTTAGTCCCTTGCAGCTTGGAAATTGCACAGAGGTAGCAGCCTGGGTACCTTCCTCTGCAGACACAAACTATACAGCCTCTCACAGCAGTCTGTTAGAATCCCACACATATCTAGATACAGGGACCCAAGTCTATGCAGACTCCTGATAAAACACAAGCCTCTAAGATACGTTGCATATAATAGGGCCTCTGGTGGTGGGGGATGGGGGAAAGATGGCAAAACTGTTGGCAAGAGGTGCACACACTCAACTCAGTTTGTATTGACTGGACCACCTAATTGCAAAATGAACTTTTATGGATTGACTCGCTTTTCTATACTAACCCCACCTGGGTCCCCAGAGTCCAGGTGGGGAGGGGAAAGGAATACCCTAATGTGAATTAAAATGGAGGCAGAAAACCCTCACAGGAAAGAAAAAAGGAGGTGATTAAACTGAACTGCTGTTAGACAGAATGAGTCCCCAAACTGAAAAGCGCTAAGGAAAAAGGGTCACTAACTGAGGGAGAGAATATACAGAAATCATAGGAACTGGGGAGAAAATTCTGTACATAAACAAACAGAACAGATCAAGATTCCCAGAGAAGAACCAGAGTTGTAAGGAGTCTTACTCTTGGAGGTGAAATAAATTGCACAAAAAGTGCAATCATAAAAATCGTACTGCATATTCAGGGCAATACTCAGATATAAAAGGGCTGAGAAAATCTGAACCATTAACCATGGACTACACTAAAGGTCCCATAGGGTTGGACCAACCATCAAAAGAGCCTTAACACAAAGCCAATCACAATAACATCCTAGACAAGAGGGAGACCACCCATCAAAATAGTCAGATGCCTAGACATCAACAAAAGAATGCAAGCCATACTAAGAAACAAGAAGATATGGCTCAGTCAAGAGAACAAATTAAACATAAGAAGAGATGCAGAAATTGGAACTAATCAAAGTAATTCAAACAAATCTCTTAAATCAACTCAAGGAGATGGAGGAAAATATGGATAAAGACCTAAAGGATATTAAGAAGAAAATATATTAGCATAATGAAGATTTTGAAAGTTTAAAAAGAAATATAGGGTGGGCAACAGTGGCTTAGTGGCAGAGCTCTTGCCTGCCATGCTAGAGACCTGGGTTCATTTCCCAGTGCCTGCCCATGTAACGAAAAATAAAGAAAGAAAGAAAAAGAAAAAGAAACATAGACATTATGGCTATGAAGGCACAATAGTAGAGATTAAAAATACACTAGTGACATATAACAGAAGATTTGAACAGGCAGAAAAAAAGAATCAGTGAACTAGAAGACGGGTCACTTGAAATTATAAAGTCAGAAGAACAGAAAGAGAAAGGAGTAGAAAAAAAAATCAACAGTGTCTCAGGGACTTGAGTGACAGCATGAAGTACAAACATATGCATTATGAGTTTCTCATCATTAAAGAGAAGAGAAGGAAAGGGGCAGAAAGAATATTTGAGGAAAAATGGCTGAAAATTTCCCAACTCTTCTGAAAGACATAAATATACATATCCAAGAAGTGCAATGTCTTTCAAACAGAATAAATCCTAATAAACCTATTCTGAGACACAAACTAATCAGAATGTCAAATACCAAAGATAAAGAGAGAATTCTAAAAGCAGCAAAAGAGAAGTGATCCATCACATACAAGGGATCCTTAGTAAGATCAAAAACCTTGGAGATGACATCAGTGGTATGATGTACTTAAGCAATTGAAAGAGAAAACTGCCAGCAAAAAAATCCTTTACCTGGCAAAACTGTCCTTCAAAAATGAGGGAGAGTTTAAAAGATTCAAAGAAGCTGAGAGAGTTTGACAATTGAAGTTCTACCCTACAAGAATTACTAAAGGGAGTTCTGCTGGCTGAAAAGGAAAAGCAGTAGAGAGCAACCTGGAGTAATGAGAAGAAATGAAGATCATCAGTCAGGGTCACTAAAAGGGTAAATGCAAAATTCAATATTACTGTAGCCTCAATATATAACTCTACTCTTTAACTCCTATAAGAATCAGAATACAATTGGACAAGAAAAAGGCATATTTTCTGAAAGTGCACATGCAAAATATAGAGTTGTAAAGTGGGACAAAAGCCGCCTGAAGAGGGGAACCACAGGAAATGTGGGAACAGGGAATGTGTATGCTATTTGAAGCTCAGTTGGCATCTTTTCAATTTAGTAAGTTATCGATGTAGGTTGTATAATATAAATCCCAGGGTAACCACAAATAAAATACTTGAAATATATACAGAAACACTGAAAAGAGGATCAGTCATATACATCACAAAAGATCAACCACACACAAAAATAGGTTTCAATAAAGGAAAAAAAAAGAGAAAACCCACTTATTACATATAAAAGCAAAAGGACAAAATGGCTAAGATGAGTACTGCCTTTATAGTAATAACACTTAAGGTTAACAGATTAAAGTCTCCAGTTACCAAAACACAGATTGGCAGAATGTATCCAACTATGTGTTGTTTACAAGAGATTGATCTTAAACTCAAAGACACAAATTGGTTGAGAGTGGAAGGATGGAAAAAGATATTCCATGCAAATATTAAACAAAAAAGAGCTGGGTTAACTATACTAATATCAGACAAAATAGACCTTAAGACAAAAGCTGTTCTAATAGACAAAGATGTCACTATGTATTAAAAAGGGGGCAATCCACCAAGAAGAAATAACAATCATAAATATTTATGTACTTAATCATGGTGCCCCAAATACATTAAGCAAACACTGGCAAAACTGAAGGGAGAAATAAACACCTTTATAGTTATAGGTGGCGATTTCAATTCACCACTCTCATCAAAAGAAAGAACATCTAGACAGAAGATCAGTAAGGAAATAGAGCACCTGATTAATATGATAAATGAACTAGACATCACAGACATATAAAGAACATTACACTCCAAAACAGCAAGATACACCTTTTCAAGTACTTATGGCTCATTCTCTGGAATAGACCATATGCTGGGTCACAAACAAGTCTTGATAAATATAAAAAGATTAAAATTAAACGAAGCATCTTCCATGACCATAATGGAATGCCACTGGAAATCAATAACAGGTGGAGAACTGGAAAATCCACAAAATATACTGAAGGTAAATAACACATGCTTAAACAATCAGTGAGTCAAAGAAGAAATGTCAAGGGAAAGCAGTAAATATCTTGAGATGAATGAAAATGAAAACACAATATATTAAAATTTATGTGATGCAGTGAAGAGAGTGTTGAAAGGGAAATGTATAGCCCTAAACACTTACATTAAAAAAGAATAAAGAGTGAAAATCAAAGACCTAACTGCACATCTGGAGAAACCAGAATGAGAACAGCCAATAAAATCCAAAGAACGTAAAAAGATAGAAATAACAGAGATTAGAGGAGTAATAAATGAAATCAAGAATTAAAAAAAAAGCAGTAGAGAGAATTAACAAAATCAAAAGTTGGTTATAATAAAACTGAGAAACCATTAGCTAGAAAGACAAAGGAAAAATAGAAAAGGCATGAATAAATAAAATCATAAATGAGAGGGGGGACATTATTACTGACCCCATAGAAATAGAAAGGATACTAAGGAAATACTATGAACAACTGTATGCCAACAAATGAGACAACCTGGAAGAAATGTACAAATTCTTAGGGCACATGAATAGTCTGTAGATGAAGCAATGAAATGAAATGAGGCATATGGAGAGTTAGTATAGATAGGAAAAAATGTCCAAGTTCTAAACTAGGTCTCCTTCAATATTTAGAAAATGAAGAGAAGTAGCCATTAAAG
This sequence comes from Tamandua tetradactyla, assembly GCF_023851605.1. Lineage (NCBI taxonomy): Eukaryota > Metazoa > Chordata > Mammalia > Pilosa > Myrmecophagidae > Tamandua > Tamandua tetradactyla. The sequence goes on along the minus strand of NC_135333.1, from coordinate 82,936,603 downwards.
AAAATGTAGGAGTGTTCAGTGATGTGAAGAAAATCTGTAGAATGTGATATCCCAAAAGTTAAGTGAAGAAAGGGTTTCAAAATGAAGGGCATAATCAACTGCTGAAGGGTTTAGTTAAAAAGGACTGACATGGGATGAGTGGATTTACTCATATGGGAGCTGCTGGTGACTTTGTCAAAAGGTGTTTTATGGAGTTGTAGGGCAAAGTCTTGATTGGGATATGTTCAATGGTGAATGGTTGTTATTGGAAGTCAGTACATTTTGGGGTTATTTGTTATACAGCAAAAGTTAAGTGATACAGGGATGTGATGTCTACATAGCTTTCTTAATGAGAGAGAATTTAGCTTATTTATTCTGTGTCAACAATATTGTACATAATAAGGGAAAACTGTGGGAGTTCAGTTCTTGAGCCAGGGAGATGAGACTAAGTAGACAAGAATGGTGGGATTTTGAGCGGTACATGGCCTACCAATTCACAGAAAAAGGAGAAAAGGAGTAATGCTTTAAGGCATAGGTAGTTTAGTAGATGTGGTACTGGGAATGTGCAGAGGTTCTCTTCTAATGGCATCAAGTGAAATAGGAAGCAAGATCATAGGTTAATCAGTTTCCGTGGACTTCTGGCTGTTCCTTTGTTTATAAGGACTTCAGCCATATGGGATTAAGGCCCTACCTTATTCAGTTTGGGCAAACCTTAACTGATAACATCTTCCAAGGTCCTATTTACAAATAGGTTCCCATCTATATTGTCTGGGGTTGGGATCTGAACATGTCTTTTGTGGGGCACACTCAATCTCAACACCTGGTAACCATAATGAATGGACAGAGAATAAAGGGCTTTATTTATTATAATGGCATGACAATTGTATTGGTCCAATCATCAAGCTTAGAAGTAGAAAAGCTAGATAACATGGGGGAAAAAAGATTGAAAGTATGGAAGAAAAAGATTTGAACAGTCAAGATTCCTAGAAAAATAGAAGCTGTAGATACAAGAAATACTATAATCTCATGCTTGATAAATATAAAGAAAACCACAATGACACATCACAGTAAAACTACTTAAAACCCAGCGAAAACAAGAAAATCTTAGCAGAGAAATCAGACATACTATGTTCAAAAGAGCAGCAAAAGGAATGACACAGGGGTGCAAGGGTAGTAGTTCAGTAGTAGAATTCTTGCCTGTCATGTGGTAGATCTGAGTTTGGTTACTGGCCCATGCACTTCCCGAACAAACAAACAAGCAAACAAACAAATGAAAAACCAAACCAAACAAAAATCCAACAAATGGTGCTGCAATAAAGGGGTACTCACATGGAAAAAGAATGAAATGTAACCCCTGCAATACAGCATACAAAGGGAAAAAAAAAGGAATGACAGTTGACTTCTCTAAAGAAACAATACCAGATGATACCATGAATTACTGAGAGATAATAACTATCAATTTAGAGGTCTACACTTAGCAAAACTATCTCTAAAAAATTATCTTTTTTAAACCTCAAAATTTTCAGATAATAATTGATAGAATTTGTCCACATGGACCTGCCCCATAGAAAACAGTAAAGGATGTGTTTCTAGGAGGTAGAGATTTATAAAAAATTAACTAAAATAAATAAATAGCTAAGGTTAATGTGGTATAACTAAATTTTAAAAGGATGCACAAAATATAATAATAATAATGCCAACAGCATTTATAGTGCTTATTGAATTAAATACATGACAATAATAGTACAAAAATTTCGAAGGGTTAATGGAGTTACAATATTTAAGATCCTTATATTTTATGAAAAGTAGTTAAGAACAAATATAAGGAATACTCTAAGAAGTCAAGAATGCATGCTGCAACAAAGCAACAACTAAAATTAGAGTAAAAATTGCAAAAATTATAAGCCAACAGAAGGGAATGAATAGAATTAGTAAAAAAATAAGTAATCCAAAATGCACAAGAAGAAAGAGAAAAAGGAAAATAATACCAGTTGCATAAATAGAAAAACAGATATTAAATGGTAGAATTACAAATAGGAAATAAATGCTTCAACTAAGAGACAAAATTGTCCAGTTGGACAAACGCCGAAGCCCTATTATTTGCTGCTGTCAAGAGACACACATTAATTATAACGACAAAATTTTGAAGAAAAAATTTTAAGGTGTGCCATGCAAAGATTAACGGAAAGAAAGCTGCAATAGTTACATTAAATCAGATCAAAGTAGAGGTAAAGCAAATGCATTATTGGATATAAGGAGAGCCATTCAATAATAAAACTGGTGATCAACTAAGAAGATTTACAATTCCAAATTGTTATGTATTGAGTAATATAGCCTCAAAATGAAAAAATAAAATTTAAGAGAAAAAAGGTCAGAAAAAGACAAAACTGCAGTTATAATGGGTAATTTTAGCATAACTATCTCAAAAAGAGATAAAACAAGCAAACAAAACATCAGTAAAATTATATAAGATTTGAATAGGGTGAATAAATTAGACTTAATTGACATATAAAAACACTACACAACAACTGCATATCATATTATTGTAAGGTTCACCTGAAACCTTTACCAAAAATGAATTAATATGGGGCTACAAATCAAGGCAAATTTCTAAGAACTAACATCATTCAAAATGTATTTTCTGACCATAGTGAAATTAAGTTAGAAATAAAAAATAGAAGATAAAATAAATATTTAGAATTTAAGGAAAACACTTCTATATAGCCTGTAGGTCAAAGAAGAAATCACATTGAAAAATTGGAATGGAAAGAATAAAATTAAAATTAAATTAAATGATAATGAAAAGACAATACACCAAAACTGTGGATGCTGCTAAAGCTTATGGTAACAGTGGTTATCAAACATTAGCACACATCAGAATCACCTGCAGGGATTATTAACACAGGCTGCTTGGCCCCACCCCAAAACCTTCTGTTTCAGTAGGTCTGGGATATAGATTGATAATTTGCGATTCTAGTAATTTCCCAGGTGATGCTGAAGCTGCTGGCCCAGAAACCACAATTTATCCTAGGATAATGTGAACAAATTTGTGACAATAAATTTTAAAATTGAATGAAATGAATACATTTTTAGAAAAACACAATTTACCAAAATTGGCACAAAAACAAATATGAAATCTGAATAGTTTTATATCTATTTACATATTAACTAAGAAATCTAACACAAAGAAAACTCTGACTCCAGATGGCTTGACCAGTAAATTCTTTCACCAATCTTGCACAAGCTGTTCCAGAGAATAGAAAAAACATAAGAACAACAACTTGCCCAACTTCTTCTATGATGTCAGCATAGTAGTAAATCAAAAGCTTTCAAAGACATTACAAAAAGGGGAAAATGTAGTTCAATGAGACTCATGAACATACTCCTCCCCTCACCCCACAAAAAAATAAAGAAACTGTATCCATCATTAGGGAGAGAAGCTGAGTCCTTAGAGCGTATCATTGAGCAACCATAGCAGACTTGTATTGTCTACCTGGAAACTTCTTGATAAGAGAAAATTAAACACTTAGCCATTGAGCTGACCATAGTTAGATTTGCTCTTCTATACAGCTGAATGGTTTATTAATTAATGCTATTCTACCATCTACAAAAATCTCCATATAAACATCTAATCACTGCCACCTGTATTTCCAGTTCCCTAACTCCAACAATTGTTTACCCTAACTTTGAATCCAAGCCATTAACTTGGCCACCTCTTCACTTCCCACTCAGGCCTCATTTCCCTTCCTTTGCTATGATCTATCAGTATTGTCATTTTCTTGTTTGTTATCTCAACTGCTGTTTTTTTAAAATATTTTTATTGACAAATCTTCATACACATACAGTCCATACATGGTGTACAATCAGTGACTCACAGTATCACCACACAGTTGTGTATTTATCACCATGATCAGTTTTAGAATATTTGCATCATTCCAGAAAAATACATAGAAGAAAAACTCCTACATCCCATACCCCTTACCCCTCCCCCTCATTGACTTCTAGTATTTGTATCTACCCAATTTATTTTACTCCTTATCCTCCATTATTTATTTATTTTTTATCCATATTTTTTTACTCATCTGTCCATATCTTGGATGAAAAGAGCAAAAGACACAAGGTTTTCACAATCACACAGTCACATTGTAAATGCTATATCATTATGTAATCGTCTTCAAGAATCAAGGCTACTGAAACACAGCTCAACTATTTCAGGAACTTCCCTCCAGCCACTCCAATATTCCACAAACTAAAAAGGGATAGCTATATAATGCATAAGAATAGCCTCCAGGATAACCGCTTGACCTTTGAAATCTATCAGCCACTGAAACTTTTTTTGTCTCATTTCTCTCTTCCCCCTTTTGGTCAAAAAGGTTTTCTCAGTCCCATGATGCCAGGTCCTGGCTCATGCTGGAAGTTCTGTTCCACATTGCCAGGGAGATTTACACCCCTGGGAATCATGTCCCATGTAGCAGGGAAGGCAGTGAGTTCACTTGCTGAGTTGGCTTAAAGAGAGAGGCCACATCAGAGCAACAAAAGAGGTTCTCTAGAGGTGACTCAGGTATAATTATAAGTAGGTTTAACCTACCCTTTGGCAGATTAAGTTTCATAGGTGCAAACCCCAAGATCAAGGGCTCAGCCTATTGAATTGGTTTTGCAACTCCTTTTGAGAATATCAGGAATTCTCCAAATGCAGAAGTTAAATATTTCCTCTTTTCTCCCCAATCCTCCAAGGGGACTTTGCAATTACTTCTTGTGCTGGTTTGAAAGTATTATGTACCTCAGAAATTCCATGTTTTAATCCTGATTCAATCTTGTGGAGGCAGCCATTTCTTTTAATCCTGATTCAATACTGTAGGTTAGCAACTTTCAATTAGATTATCTCCATGGAGATGTGAAAAACCCAATTGTGGGTGTGATCTTTTGATTAGGTAGAGATGTGACTCCATCCATTCTAGGTGGATCTTGATTAGCTTACTGGAATCCATTAAAACAGGAAACATTTTGGAGAGAGTCAGAAATGGCAGAGCTGACAGAAACTTCAGAGCAAAGCTGGTGCAGATGTCAACTCTTGAAGAAAAGAGACCTGGATATTTGGAGATGCTTGGAGCCCAGCAGACATGGCCATGAGATGTTAAGCAAGCCAGAATCTGGAGAGAGCCAGGGGAAGCCAAGAGATGAAAGCAAAGTGAGGAACCCCCACAGGAACAGAGGCTGAAAGCAACAGAGCCCAGGAGCAAGGGACAGCAGATGCCAGCCATGTGACTACCCAGCTGTCAGAGGTGTTACTGACCCATTGGCCTTCCTTGAATTAAGGTATCTGTCCCTGGATGCCTTAGTTTGGGCAATTTTATAGGCTTAGAACTGTATACTCATAATTTATTAACTTCTCTTTTTAAAAAGCCATTTCGGTTCTGGTTTATCACATTCCAGCAGCTTGGGAACTAACACACTTCTTTTACTCACTGCCGAAATTACTCTGGTATTTATCAGGCCATCACACTAACCTGGACAAACCAACAAAATCTCATGCTCTATTCAAGGTTCCATGAACTTACGGTGTTCAACTAAGCTGACCACACATGTTAAATTAGGTAATGTGTTACCCCAAATACAAATTTTGTGCCAAGTAAAAATCTCTCCCATTGGCCTCCAACAGAAGTTGAAGTTTTAAAATATGGATGATATCACCCTTTACCCTGTGTTTTGATCTACCCCAATCCTGTCCATATCAGCTTCATTCACATCTCTAGTCAAAGTCTGATCCCTTTTCCAACTGTTTAAACCATTCCTGTATGGGGTATTGCTGACCTTCATAGCTTCAGAGCTCTAACTCTGAGTCTCAGGTATCACATAAATACCCGAGGTTTCTGGGAATGACCAAGTTATATACAAACAGTTCAGTTTCTCAGAATTTAGAAATAACAATTACAACTCCTGAATATACGTGACTGCTGTAATAGCTTACCATCTAGGACCCTTTACAGTAGGTCCCAACCTGATAACCCATGCTCTTGACTTCATTTCACCGAGTTTTTATATTATAGTTTGTCCATATGAGTGAGGCATGATAATATTTGTCTTTTGGTTTCTAACATTTCATTCAACATAAGCCTTTAACATTCATTCACCCTGGTTACATGCCTCATAACTTTGTTTCTTCTTGCAGCAGCACTGTAGTCCATTTTATGTATACATAATAGTTCCCTCTTCCATTCCAGTCGTTGTACACTTAGGCCACCTCCATCCACTGTGAATCATGAACACTGCTGCCATAAACACCAGTGTGCGAATGTCCATTCATGTCCCCACACTCAGTTCCTCCAGGTTTATACTGAGAAACAGGGATGTAGAATCATATGGCAACCCCACTGCTGGCCTCCTGTGGAACCACCACACTGACCTCCAAGAGGCTGCACCTCTCAGTTTTCCTACTGACAGTGAATAGATCAATCTCTTTCTATGCATTTTCTTTAGGACTTCCTTCTCTCTGTTCATTTTTAAACCGTTTTATTCACACATCATAAAATCAAACCTAAGAAAATAGACATGCCTTTGCCGCCATAATCTATATGAAGGCACTTCCTTTTCTTCCACAAAGAATCCATACCCCTCCCCCATAAACCCTCATCTGTTGACATTTACTTTGGCATAATGCCTTTGTTACATTCAGTAGAAGCATAATACAATGTTACTGTTGACTATAGACCCTAGGCAGTGATTGTACTTTTTCCTGTATACCATCCATTTTCAACACCTTGCAAAGTTGACATTTATTTGTTCTTACTCATTGAAAAATGTTTTTTTATTTGCACATTTAATTACCATCATTGTCCACTCTAGGCATTCCTAAATATACTGTCTCAGTCTTTATCTTCCTTCTTTCCTTCTGGTTTCATATGTGCTCCTAGCTCTGTCCTCTCAATCATACTCACAGTCAGCTTCATTCAGTGCACTTTTATTATTGTGTTACAATGAGACCATACAGTATTTGTCCTTTTGTTTCTGGTTAATTTCACTCAGCATAATGTCCTCAAGGTTCATTCACGTTGTTACATGCTTCATGACTTTATTCTGTCTTACCACTGTATAATATTCCATTGTATGTATATACCACAGCTTCTTTAGCCACTTGTCCGTTGATGGACATTTGGGCTGTTTCTATCTCTTGGCAATCCTAAATAATGCTGCTGTAAACGTTGGTATGCAAATGTCTGTTTATGTCATTGAATTCAGTTCCTCTGAATAAATACCTTGTAATGGGATTGCTGGATCATATAGCAATTCTATACTTAGCTTCCTGAGGAACCGCCAAATTGCCTTCCAGAGTAGTTATACCATTTTACATTCCCACCAAAAGTGACTAAGTGTGCCTCTTTCTTCACATCTTCTCTAGCACTTGTCATTTTCTGGGGTTTTTTTTTTCTATAATGACCATTCTAGTGAGTGTGAGATGCTATCTCATTGTGGTTTTGATTTTGATTTGTCTTTCCCTACTAGCCAGTGAAGTTGAACATCTTCTCATTGTGCCTTTTAGCCATTTGCATTTCCTTTTCTGAGAAGTGTTTGATAATGTCTTTTGCCTATTTTTAAATTGCTTTGTTGTCTTTTTGTTGTTGAACATCAACTCTTGACAGCCATTCTTCATTACATTTGCCTGAGAAAACCCCAACTCTAGGTTGGTTAAATCTCTGCATACTTCATTATTGCATCTGAGAAATTCATGTGGCTCACTAAAAACCAGCCACTTTGCTAATATATCTCACTTTCAACCACTAGCTATAAATCTTTGGAACTGTCAGGAAATTGTTTTGTGGTACAGTTTTTTTTTTTTTTGTCAGTTGATTCTTCCACTAATCATGCTGACATCTGCACAGCTACTTCTCTGTCTCCAAACACCCAATACTTCTTGCCTTCCTCACTCTCAGCTGATGACTCCCTATTTTACCCAGATAATGGAAGAGTGATAAAATAATCCCTTCATTTTCTTCCACCAATTCCACTTACATATCTGCAGCTGTAGCTATGAACAACTATACACATATACACTTTCGACTTGCTTCAACATTGCCATCGTACGAAACATTAAAGCATCTCAGGTCAAAATCAGAGGATGCTTATAAAACTCAGAAAGTGTGATATTCAGACCAATAGCATCAGTGTAACCTGGGAACTTATTACAAAGGAAAATTCCTAGACCTCACAGGAGACCTGCTGAGTTAGATACTCTGGGGAATGGGATTTAGTACTCTGTGTTTATAAGTCTGCCAGGTGATTCTGATATGAACTGAAGTTTGAGAACCAATTCTGTAGAATGTATTGATCTATTTTTGTTTTTCATCTCCTAGTTGAAACACAGGAGCGCATAAGAAATGTTTTGTTATTTAGGAGGGAAGGAGAGGTAGACATTGAAACACATACCTTTTGACTTTAAGAACTTAAAGTATATTTAAATTGTCCCTGGATTCTAGCTCATTCTATTTCTAGAAGAAATTGGAACCCAGCTAGAGCAGTCATTTTCCAAGTTCATGTAGCTTTCCTTGATTCTGTCCTACAATAATTATGTGCAATGGGCAAATCAATTCATTTCTCCCTAAAATTGAGACCTGATTTCTACCCTTCCTTCTTAAAAAACCACTGGAAGAAGAAATGAAATAATGTATTTGCCCTGCTCCAAAATCTAAAGTCCAAACATTGTCCATCCAAATAGCTACAGACTCTCTCTGACATATGCTTGTAGACATAGTGCTTAGGGCCACTGCTTATCACCCAGACTGTCCAAGAGTAATGCTGCATCCTGCCTGTCTGCTCCCCACTGGCCTCTTCCTCCACATACTCCACTTGCTGGATCAAAATGCTGATTCTTGAAATCTGCCTCCTGGGATCATGCCAATATGTGTCTCTATCTCATCCTACACCTGTCAGAACTTAAGCTATGGCCCCAACTAAATGCTAAACTTAAGAGTGAAAAAAATAACAAAGTGAATTCATATTTTCTCATTTATTAATGTACAAAAACGTTAGTGCTTTCAGTGAGAGCAATATGATATGGAAATATTGTATTGGTGTGATTAAAATGTATTAATCATCATTTTACTTTGTGATATGGCTGACTAAGCCCATATATGAGGAGCAGAATCAGCAGCAGTTCTGCCATTGTTTTTTTTTTGCTTGTTCTTATATTATTAATTTTATTCAATCTATATTCCTCAAGAATCTTTAGAATCAGTTGTCAATTTTAGGGAGGGTTAGTGTAATTTAGACCAGATAATATAATTTACAAATCCACATTGCTAGGCACAGGTAACGTCCAAGAAAGGAAACTCAGATCAATTCATATACCTAATATTAAAAAAGTAATATCTTCTCATTTTTTTGATAAAACGAGCTATAATATTTATATATAGCAAATATTATATTAACATTATAGCTCATCTCACACATCTGTTTTGAAGAACATCATTCTATTCGATGTCAACATTCATCTGAAATACACATCCAATAATTAACATGCTCTCTCTGTTCCTTGATGTTCACCTCTCCTCTCAGTCACCTACTCTTTTCTTTTGGCATCATTAACTTTGTTCCTCTGACCTCAAGCTTCTGTGCTTCTAGATTCCTTGCTCAGTTATAGATAAAAAGGGGAGCTGACATAGTCTTCTTGGGAGCATTAAATAAAATAAGTTCTCCAAAGTACCATCCAGTGGCTTGTGATTCTAAAAAGATTACATGGTCAACTATATGAACTGTTACTGAGTTTGTCAATGTAGAATTTTGGAGCATAAAAAAGTAAATGTGTTGTATTATTATCATTTTAACTGTTGATTTATTGGTTTATCTTCACCACTGTCTGGACTCTATCAAGTTTGAAGTTGAAAACATCATAAAATGCTGAAGTTTGAGGCTCTGCCCTATACAATGATCTGGCATTGCTTTGTTGACTGGTATTTATCTAAATCCTGAATATGCGTCTTCACCTGGTTCCTAATGGAGCTCTCTCACTTTCACAGCTGAGACCTTGACTTGGACAATCTCTATGGGCCAGTTTAAAAATACCAGGGCACAAAAAAGAAAAAAAAAATGTAGGGAAGTGGGATGGAATAGTATGTATTCTGAAATTTGCCTCCAGGGCTGCCACTGCAATATTTTACTTCAGGGTTAGGAGTTAGGGTCATAAAATAATGTATCTCAGAAAATAATGAATGTGTGGTAGAAAGTTTAGTTTGGTAGCTTAGAAATGCTGCTCCATTTCCACCTGAATCAAGAAGTACCAACTTGACAACAAAACATTAAACATGTTCTGTAGTCATCCATCCAGCAGAGTCTTTGGTTTCAAGTATCCGAGTCATCTATGGTGGCCAACAATTTTTGTTTTTTCCGCATGGGCAGGCACTTGGAATCGAACCCAGGTCTCCAGCATGGCAGGCAAGAGCTCTGCCACTGAGCCGCCGTATCCCATTGGCGAAGCACGTTTTAATGACAAAAACCTCTTTCTTGAATTTTTGGTGAATTTATGTACTCAAAGTTTGATTTTTACTGGATGGTCTTGCTGAAAATTTAGGCACATGTGGCTTAAGCTCTTATTCTGATTATAAGCCTTTCTCGTATATATGCTTCTGAAATCAATATTTCTATAAATTGCAAAAGTGGAACAATTACAGCAGTAATTGCCAAAGCATACAGGAAAAGTTTTCCATTCACCTATCCTAATTTTCTGGTTTACAGGCAATTTTTTCCCCATTCATCCTCCTTAAGATTGTTTCTCCCCAGTTTGTCAAACCTTATAAATCAAGTAGCATTTTTGTAAAACTAGTCATTCTCTCTGAAATTCTGGAGATGAGCTAAAACTAAAGAAAGCTAAACTTGTGAATAAAAAACAATGACTTCTATAATCTGGCATGCAAAATAACAATCCTTGAAGTTTATTGGAAACTTTATATTTTACATTACTAGAACCCAGAATAGAGTTCTGAGCCTTTAAATTGGACATCTAGGGTTCTATTAGAAGCTAATTTACACTTAAAGCTTCTAAGACATTTAATTTTATAAACTTTGAAGTCAGGAAATCTTCTTAGTATTTATAGGTTGAAGGACAATAAGTAAAAATGGTAATAAAAAGGAAATATTCTGTTTATACTTTCTTTGGGATTACGTTTAGGGCTACATTTTGATAGTCTGCCCAGAACTTCAAAGCCTTGAGTATATATATCAAAAGTGTTCCATACATGCCTTCTCCTTTGCCTCTATTACCTCAGACAGTAATTTCCCTCCCTCAGGTTGAATGCCATAATCAATTGCCTGGAACATTTACATTAAGTCAGCACAGCCAGACCTGAGTCTGGAATCTTCTCACTTGCTCAGCTCTTCTTACTTTTTCAAATACTAAATAGACACAACCACTGCTGCTGTTTTGGAAGACAACGCTTAGTGCGCCCAAACTAGCCTTGTGAAATATGAGATGCAGTATGGAGGAAAACTGAAATAGGCAGCTTCTGTCGGCCCTCCCAAAGTAGGCAGTCATTTCCATATGGATCCTTGCAATTAAGTTCTTCATATCCTTCTTAAAGTTTAGACTCTGGAACTCTGTAGCGCACATTGATAAGAAGTTGGCCAGTGCTGAAAATCAGGAATATAGTGCTTATAGGCTATTTACACTAAACAGTAGTGTAATTAGTGTTGTGCTGGCTTTTAAAACATACAACATATTTGATGCATACTAACCTTGTTCTCTTTAGTAAGTCAGAATGCCTTTAAATTTCCCAGTGGCACAAATGACAGCAAGAAGTACCCAACAAAGGAGGAGAAATGAGAATAAATTCTACTCAAGCAGTCCCTGAATCATATGCAAGAAAGATCAGCCTGTTATTATTTGGGAATGACAAAAGAAAAATAAATTAAAAAAAAAACTTTTTAGGAGCACCAGAGTTTAAACTTAATATGTTGCATGGTGTGTTAAGGCAATGTTAAGACTAAAAGGAGAGAATTTTTAGTAGAAAAAGAACTGGACTAGATGTGAAGAGACCAGGACAATACCTAGTGACCAGCTAAATGACTTCGGTAAGCTGCACATCCTTTGTAAACCTGCACTTACTTAGCTTTAAAATGGAGGGGTTGACCTTATGTGTCTGGGTCACAGCGCATAAGCAAACTAGATGACAGGGGAAGGTGCAGCTGGGGTCTGGATAGGAGGGCACCAGGGACTGGATCAAACCCCGTGGGTAGGGTATGATCCTAGGCACACCCTGAGGATAACTGTCAAGTCCAGGGTATGAGGCAGAGGTAAAAAACTAGGGTAATAAATAATGAAGTTCAAGTTCATGACATAGAGTGGCACAAAGCACTACGTGTAAAAAAATTGGGTCAAGGAAGATTATTCAAGATGAATCCTATGAATGATGAATAGACTTAGAGAGTTCCATTTATGTATCATTTTAAGCAGTATGACATCAGCTTGCAGGAGAGTAATAGGTTGAATGTGACTCATCTTTCAAATCCCTCCTCATTCTGTAATTCCACGTTCATTGTTTCCCTTTTTCTTCTTCCAAACCTCACCTTGGAATCGGCTTAGTACATTGGCCCATGGGCTAACCATGTTCAGAGAGAATTCTTAATCCTCTAGAGCATTTAAAAGGTCATTCTCAGTAATCCTTTTTGACTTTTTTCTGGACAAATTTCTTATATTTATCTCATTTTTCTTTCAACACATTCCATTTTTTTCCTGCAGCATATTGCATTAGACCTGGTTAGTCCACAGCCTTTAACTAGCTTGAGAACTCTTCTTTAATGGTTGTCAGAAAGCTATGAGGTACCTTTAATTATTGTTTTCAAACCCTAAAAAGCAGTCCTTTTTTTAATGAAGTATAAACAAATAGTTAAAAATACCAAACATATTTTCCTCAGAGAATCAATAACAGAAACGGTAATGCCTTGCAAGTTGAGATACATAAATATCTCCTTATATATTTTATTAAAATGACATTTAAATATTCCTTCTTTAGATAGATGCTTACATTATCCAAAATGCTAAATATTTCTGAATTTGTATTTCTATATACTACAAAACTTTTAATTGACAAAGTACCCCAATGAAATCCCTAACTACTAGTCATTGGAACTAATGATGTCATCAGGAAGCTACTTTTAAAAACAACCTAAAGAAAAAAAAAAAACAAAATAAGAAAAAACCTAAAGAAAGGCAATCCCCAGGAAAAAGGAATGCAAAACCTTACTTTCTTGTTATTCATTTTTTCCATTCAAAGAGAAGTCCATCTTCTATTTTAGATTTCATCAAGGTGTTCTCTTAAGTTTGAAAACATTTGTCAGTTTAATCTGTTACTACATGACCTTTTAAAAATTGCCAGCTTTATTGGTAAGCTGTCATTTATTGTACAGTTGGGAACAGTATATGATCTTACAAGAGATTCCCATTTAGCTCATTCTATATGCATATACATAGATAACATGAATAACCGGAAAATATTTAATTTTTTTACTGCAATTGAAAAGCATTCGATTTGTATCAGGAATTTTTCCAACTGTTTTAGTGATACTTTGTTAGAAAGGAACCTTCTCATTTATCACATCCGGTCCTAGATGTAGAAAGAGAATTCATTCAAACCTCTGCCTCTAGGCAGTAAGTAGCATAGCACCTAAACTTTCCAAGAAGATATCACAGTGTGTATGTGTGTGTGTATGTGTGTGTTTTAAATTTAATTCTTAAGCCAGTGATTCTTTGTTTTCTTATAATCAGCTACTCCATCTTATTTATTTAAAAAAACCTTTCCTTCTACAATTTGATCCTATCTCATCTTCTTGTCTTTTGAAAAAAGAAAAACAGCAATTCTCCTCATTGCTTATTAAGTCTTTTAGATGTATTTAATATCAAATATTAAGACCCCAATCTTTCAAGCTAATTAACTCCATTTAAAAAAAAACTTTATTGAAACCTGTATTTTTTAATCTGTGTTTGTCGTATTACTCTTAAATTTTGAAGTCCAAACCATCTTAAGTGGCATGACCAAAGACAATACTTTCACAAAGTATTTAATGTATATTTAATTTGGATAATTAATCCAAATTATACCTCAGATATGACATTTTAATACAGAAATTGTTGATACTATATTTATATTAAGTTTATACAAATTTTCCTGGGGACTAAAGGGTTTAGGTTGAAGTTATATAGTATGTAAATAGGTCTAAGACAAAGTCACAACAACAAATATTTAAAGGCCAAATTATGATCTGCAGGGTAGTTATGCTTAAAACTTTTTAGGTTCACATTTAAAATTCCAAACTTTCTCTATATAGCTCTCCGATTTCTCCATGTCTCCTAAAATTGTAAATGTTATACTATTAACAAAACAAAACACACAGGAAAGCAGAACATAAAGGGAAATATTTGTCAGTCATCTTTAAACAGTGAACAAACAAATTAACTTGTGAACTGATGCAGACAACTCATTTCTATCATTTTTTTCACTATTATTCACAAGAAATCACTTCCATTATTATCCTTTCCCTTCCATTAAATAATGCCATTCTCTGTGTCCTGTAGAGTAAACAAAGCAAACCAAAAGTATTTTCTCATATACAACTTAAAAGAAATCAAAACTTTTGAATTGAGCTCCTGTATAAAATCAAGGCTCTAGTCAGAGATAATTTAATTCCTTCAGAAGATCCTTCAGAAGGGTTGACTTAAAAGACAACAAATTCATCCCTTCTTTCAGTAATATTTCTAGATTACAGTTCTGCGGGTGGACATCACACTAAATGGTCAGTGTCAGTTTAATGCTTTTCATTTGGCAAGTTACATTTTGTACAAGGCAGAAGTTCATAGTATCCTTAGTTGGTGAACGAATATTTTTCAGTCTTAGATTTTAATGGAAGACAAGGTAAATCATATTCTGGATGGCCAAAGAAATGCAAGTGTAGTTTGCCCAAGAGCACAGTGAAAGAGCTGAGATTCAATGACTCCAAATCTCTCTACTCTCCCACACTTGCAAACAGTAAATAAAGTGTATGATTTGGCAAATAATAATACCTTGGATTGATATAATTTCTAAAAATAAAACAAGGAAAAAAATCAATTCTGAACTAATTTAACCCTTTAAAAACATAGTACTTTGTTGCAAGTTTATGACCTTATTTAGCAAATGAGCAAACTGAGTTAAAGAGAAATTAGATGACTTCCCATAGTCAAATAGTATGGATATAGTATTATTTGTTTTGCCCAACTCTTCCAACTCAGTGGTGTCCATTACCCATCCTATGGAAAAAAAAAAAAAAGACTTAAGCTACAAACTAAGCACATTGAAGGTGAATGACATGTTTTCCTCCCTGAAACGTTTTGTATTATGCAGGGGTTAGTGTCAGGAAGACTGGAATTTAGAAGATATAGAAAATAATGGATTTGGTCAGACTCGGTTATAAGAGGATTAAAGCTGAGTTATATTATCATAGCTTTAAATAATGCAAAGTCCAGCTTAGTACAGGTCCCTCTCTTAAATGGAAAGGTACTCTAAAAATTTCTTGGCATATTTCCACTTTAATAATCCAACACCATCTGTGAAAACAAAACATGTATTATAGTTCTCTACTAAATGGATTATATGTTTCTTAGCAGACACCTGTTCAGAGCACTTAGATATTAGTGACTCAGGATCTAAAACACATTCATATCTATTGATTGAGCCTAGATATATACTGAATTTAAATGTCAGGAAATTCAATGGCAGTTTTAAAGGAAAAATATTACATATTTAATTGCAATCTTTTTGAACTTGATGTTATCAAAAGCAAAAGTCTTTGTTTATATAGAACATCACAACTATAAAATCTTTTCACAAAACAACTGCACTATTTGGTACTGGCTGCAATTAAGACAGTGCAATTTGGTTGTCATATATTATGGGCTAAAAAGTCACAGAGCCAGGGAGGGCCTCTAGATCCAATGGATTGCACAACTCAGGAACACTCTGCAACACTGGGTGTGCCAGGTCTGCTTGGCTGTTATGTGGCGGCCCTGGATTCAGTATGAGAATTTAGGTCTTATGATTCGCAGTTTAGAGTAAGAGCCAGATGGAAAGTGCTGGAGTGCCCATCCCTACCAAAATAGTAACATCATTGCAATAACCATTGACAAAATTAATTCTACTCTCTCCATATTCATTCAAGCCAAACTCAGTGTTGAACCTATTTCTTACTATACAACATGAAATGGCCAAAATCTATCCACCTTTCACTGCAGCACCTGTGTTGGCACAGGATCTAGGCTTCTCCAAACAGTTGTTTCCATCTGAGATTCTGCATTTGAATTGAAGAAAATAAATACACAAAAGAGGGGTAGAACTCATATTATTTATGGGAATTGCAATGGGTCTTCCTACTAAATAGTCTTTACTTTATTGGTCAAAATACTGATGTGGGGATTAAGCTGGTTATTGATGATATATATGCGGACTTTATTTTTTTTAATTTTTTTTTTACATGGGCAGGCACTGGGAATCGAACCCGGGTCCTCTGGCATCACAGGCAAGCATTCCTGCCTGTTGAGCCACCGTGGCCCACCCTATATGCAGACTTTATACTGAGGAAATGGGGAAATATCCAGGGGATGGATTCAGGGTTTGACATTTGATATCAAAATTCCATTTATCACTTAACATCTTAAAACCTTCTCTGTAACAAGAAGATCAATGGTGATCCAGCTTCCCACAAATTAGTTTTATCTCAGAGCTATTAACAGTTACGTCCAAAAAAAAATCTATGTATTTTTTTAAACTCTCCTCGTGTATGGGAAGACTAGGCAAAATTTTCATACTAAGAACTTCTGGCAATAATCATGTAGCCTCAAGTGTTTCTCAAGTGATACCAGATCTGCAAAAAAGGTGCATCCTCAAGTTACAGTAATTTTCCTCTCATCATGAGTTCTCCAGACAAATCAATTTATGAGAAGCAACTTTGAATTTACCCTAAGGAAGAGTTATATGATTCTAATGTGCTGAGACTTGATTGTCTAAAATAGATTAAAATCTCAAGCATATGAAAATACTAAATAAGTGAATATTACTTGATTACACTATATTAATCTGACATTTTTATTACCATAAAGCTACTACTTTAAGGTAAAGGCTCCACTAGGGCCCATTTATAGTTGTAGAAATAGACACAGCAAGCAGTATCCTTAGTGAATGCTAAGCTAGAAATTTGAAACAGTGTCTCTTTAATTTAAAATACACTGAATCTAAAAAAAAATTTCTTAAGGATCCCAATGCTAAAGAGACATATTTATTTCGTCTATGTTAGAATATCTAATGCAAATCTGATCTCAGAAAAAATTTCACTACTTTAGAAAAATATATTTTTAGAGGAAAATATTTAAAAGGGGTAAAACCACATGCAAAATACACTTCATCATATTATATGGATTTTTTTAAATCTAAACTATTACTTAAAAGAAATTTAACAGTCAGTTCTTATGATGAAACTACGATAATGCTGACAGTGCCACACAAAATGACCAGTAGAGTACAATAGAGCAGTTTAGAAACAGACTCACACAAATATTTGGTATAGAAGGAAACTTGGTATAGAAGGAGATGAGACAAATGGGGCTGAAAAGAAAAAAATATCCATTTTGGAAAAAAGATCAAATTGACTCCTACCTCATGCCATAATAAGAAAAAATCAGTACCTAAATTGCATACAAATTTTAAATGCCCAAATATTTTGAAAATTCTAGAAGAAAGTATAGATTGATATATTGAGACCTTGTGGTAGGGAAAGCTTTCTTAAAACAAGTCACAAAAACCAAAAGGAAAGATAGATAAATTTGACTGTATTAAAATTATGAACTTTTGCTCTTCCAAAACACCTTAAGGGAAGTTAGGGAAAGAAGATGTAATCCAGAAGACATTTACATCATTTGTAATACCAAAAGATTAGTATAAAGATACAGCTTTAAAAACTCTTTTAAAATCAATAAGCAAAGCAGAAATTGTATGGTAAAATGGGTAAAATATATAGATACTTAAGTGACAAGAAAATGCAGGTGGACAATATGTCGATAATAGTCAATATTATTACTGATAGTGAAAGGCACATCAAACCATAACAAGATACCATTTTATTGCTATTACATTGGCAAAAATAGAAAATCTGATCATATTAAATGTTGAGAAAGATGTGGATTCACAAAATTCTCTTATACAAGGTATATTAGTGAAAACATTCTGGCAAGCAATGTGACATTACCTCCCAAATTTGAACATTCACATGCCCCATAACCAGCAATTTTATTCTTAGACATATTTCTAGGGAAACTTATAAACATGTATAATAGGAAACACATATAAGAATCCTAGAAGTACTCAAAGGAGCAGAAAGCTGGAAACAACCCAAATATGTCAATTGTTATGAATAACCTGTGGTATACTCACATAATGAAATGTGACACAGCAGTCACTACAATGTTACAGCAATACAATTTGTGATAGCTGAAAAATGCCCCTTTCCCAAGCTATATTCACTTCCTGATCTCTGGAACCTATGAATATTATATTAGGTGGCAAAATGGGTGGCTTTTAAATAAAGGATATTGAGGGGAAATGTTTATCCTGCATTACCCTAGTGATCCCCAAATGCGACCCCATGCATCCTTACAAGAGAGAGCCAGAGAGAATTTTGAGACAGAAACACATGGTGGAGAAGGTGATGTGAAGTTGGAGAAAAGAAAGAGATTTGAAGATACTAATGATGTGTGGCCACAGGCAAAGAATCGCCAGCAACCACTAGAAGTGAGGAGCATTTCTCCACAAGAGCATCTGGAGGAGCTCGGTCTGGCCCACACATTGATTTCAACCCAGTGAAGCTGATTTCAGACTTTTGGCCTCCATCATGATGAGAGAATAAATTTCTGTTGTTTTAAGCCACCAGTTTGTGATCATTTGTACAGCAGTTGCAGGAAACTAATCTACATTTTTAAAAGAAATCCATAAATATGGCAAATGCATTTTCTAAATTATTATTTTTATTTTTATTTTTTTGATATGGGCAGGCACCAGGAATCGAACCCAGGTCCTCTGGCATGGCAGGCAAGCATTCTTGCCTGCTGAGCCAACGTGGCCCACCCTCTAAATTATTGATTGTTAGTAAAAATTAAAAAAATTGAAACACAGAGAGCATTTGTCCAACATGTGAGTTTTGTTGAATAAATTACATTAACATGAAGGGATATTAGCTAAAAACAAAAATGAGAAATCTAAAATGATAGGGGGAAATATTCCTTAACTAAGACGTCACTGTCTAGCAAGTCTCTTTCATCATTCAGACCGACACACACGTAACTGTAAAGGAATATGAGACACTCTAATTATGATAATTAGCTATAAAACAAAATGGAGTGATAAGGGAATGGTGAGAGGCACGTTAGGTCTTCTGGATGTGAAGGAATGATAAACAAGAATAAGATTATTCAAACATAGACAGGAAGAATCAGCAATTTGGGAAACAAGGACTAACAATATCTTCAGAAGGAATTCTGACTTAATTTGCATTTGGTGAGCAGCTTATAATACAACCTCATCCATTTTTCCACTAATATATCCAAGGTAGTGGTTCTTAGACTTCGGGATTGGAATCACCTGGGAACGGGGTGTAAAACACATCTCCATTGAGCCTTCTCATCTGTGTCCTTTCTGAGTTCTCTGGGTGCCAAAATTTGTCAACCAGTGATCTAGAAGAACACACTTAAGGCAAACTCATAACATCATTGAATGCTGTGATTTTCCCCCCAAAGAATGTAAGAGAAAAATTAATTTTTTCCCTTACTGCCCATTCAAATCATCTAAGTCTCATTCTTTATCCTCCTTCAAGAAAATCTAAGCAGATCTCACAACTTCTCTGATCACTGTCAGAAAATAAAATGTCCTCTAGTCACTTTTAATCACTAAAGTCGATTTTCCAAATTTAAAATATCACTCCCAAGTAATAGTCAAAGCTCCAAACTTCATTAAAGTTTCTTCCCTCCTGGCTCAGCTCAAGGAGTCTGCTGGAAGTCTGCAGTGTCTGGAAGGCTCTATACGAGTTTTTTTTAATCTCACTGCCTAAAACAAAATAGAATGATTATGGAATGATGAGACGGACATTAGTGTCTCCCCATCTCTGAGTAGATCTAGATTAGTGGAGGTTTATTAGAGAGAAGTAATGTACAAAAAAGTTCTCACTTGATAGGCACTGATATAACATGGCATTGGTTTCCTCTGTTAAGGTTGTAGAACTGATTCTTTTGCGTGAGCACGTTTGTACTTTCTAGGGAAGCGTGCCAGTGGAATCTGCCACTGCTGCTCTTTTAACAACAGTATGGTCTACTCTGCCTGGACATTTGTAACTTGAGCCTGATTTCTTTTGAGGCTCATTCCACTCCATGACCCCATCCAAGGTGGTTCAGCTACGTCTCTTTGTACTGCGTGGCCCGCAGGAGTTGACAGGGAGCCCTCAAGACTTTTTCCTTTTAAGATCTTAGGCAGTACAGGCTGTTCCCAGGGCAGCCAGTCTCCTCTCTGGCCAGTTGGCAGAAAGGCTGGTCAGGGAAACCAGACCCCGACCATGAGAAAAGACTGTGCATTTAGTCTTTTCTCATGGCAGTCACTGTGTCCCATGGCCCCAGGCATACAAGGCAACTTATTTGTGGGGCCTCCTTGAATCCCCTCACACCCAGTTGCAGGAAAGTGGGAAAGAACATTTCACAACACTCCAAATCAAATACTCAACGGCTTAAAGAGAAATTACAAAAACAAGGCAGCATAGAAAGGTAAAACATAAGATAATAGGCAATGGTGTATTAGATAAATTCAAGAAAAAGGAGACAAATGGCCCGATTTGAACAAAGTTGAATTGAAAGTAACTTTTTTAAACATACATAATAGAGGTCATTAAAATAATAACATGTAAAACCTATAAATGTATCAAAATAGTAAAGCAAAAAACAAAATTCTTGGAATTTAGTTATAATTTGATATATAAACAATTATTCAGTTTAATACATGTTTTTTGGCCCTTGAGTAATCATCTTTCATATATATGCGTGCCAGTTTGAAGCTATTATGTGCCCCAGAAAAGCCATGTTTAATCCTGATCCAATCTTGTGGGGGCAGCCGTTTCTGTAATACTCATTCAGTATTTCTGGGTGGGATTTTTTTTTTATTGTTTCCATGGAGATGTGACCTAACCAGTTATAGGTGGTAACTTTTGCTTAGGTGGTTTCCATGGAGATGTGTCTCCACCCATTCAAGGTGGGGTAGGTTATTGGAGCCCTCTCAGAGGGAATCATTTTGGAAAAGCTTCAGAAGCAAAAGAGCCCAGACAGCCAGAGACCTTTGGAGATGCCGAAGGACGTTGCCCCCGAGGAAGCCCTATGAGATGAGGAGATAAAGCGAGCAGGTGTTACCATCGAAGAGGCGTCTAAAAGCCACAGACCCCAGCAGACTCTGGCCATGTGACTCATTTCAGCGGACAGAGCTGTTCCTGATGGATTGGCCTTTCTTGAGTGAAGGTAACTTCTTATTGGCACCTTAATTTGGACATTTTCACAGCCTTAGAACTGGAAATTTGCAACTTAATAAATTCCATTTTTAAAAGCCATTCATTTCTGGGTATCTTGCATTCTGGCATCTTCAGCTTATAAACTAAAACAATAAGTAATGATATAAAAATTAGAATAAAATTCAGTATCTTATGTAGATCAAATTTGGTAAGCTTTAAATGAGTACATATGGTCTTCAAAAAGGAACAATATGTAGTAATCTGCCAAGGTACCTAGATAAATTCCAAAGTGTCAAATATGCTTTCCCCATTCTCTCTTGTAAAAGAGAAAAATTAGATATTTACTAGAAGAAATATTAAAGAAGAACTCCAATCATTTGGTAATTCAAAATAGTCTCTTAAATATTAGCCCCAAAATATAAATCTACAGGCAGAGGTTATTCAGGAACTAATGATAATGAGTAGGTAAGGTTCTAACACTTATAGGGGATGGTCAAGGTAATAGTCAAATTCTTAAATTTTTTAATCATAAATTTAAATAGCTTAATAGTGAATTAGAATAATTTATCTTTTATTACATAAACTTAAATTCAAGAATTTGGAAAATAATCCACAGAAATCTAAGAAAATAGGACAGAAAATAATAATTTTTAATTTTTGAAATATAATATTGAATAAGACAAAATACCCACGTTGCTATATATTTATGAAAAAATAATTGTGTGTTTAATTTGGACTGGGCATTTTTCTATACAAAAAAAGAGTGTTTGAATCATACTTATTGAGTAAGAGGATATGGCCCAACATATCCACCCAAATTACCAATGGATATGTTGCCAATCTGGTCTCTCTTCAGTTCTAATCATTTAGAAAGTCTCCATTAATTGTATAGCATTATAGCCATACACTTCCCTTGAGTTTTTTTATCTTCCTTGATCCTCTTCCTCTCCCTTCTGTCCTTTATCCCTTCCTTTGGACTTTCTGTTTTTGAGTCGGTCAGTATTTGTCTGGTCCTCAAGAAACTTAAAGTCATGAGGAATAAAATAAATAGATAATTAAAATATTGAGAATATATTCTCTGATACAAGTAAGAACAAAGATTAACTGGATGTTGCTGGAGCACCTACAAGACTTAGGGCATAAGGGAAGGTTTCTTGAGGGATAGGGTACATAATCTAAGCCCTCGAAGATAAATGGTGTTATCTATCAGGGAGAAGAGGGTTCTCAGCACAGGGATAATCATGTGAAAGGATAGAAAACAGAGTGTGTTTAGAGAAATGAAAATAGTTCAATAATGCTAGGGAGTAAATGGTGAGATCCTGTCTTAAAGAGGTGAACTTGACCTTATCATGGAAAGCCTTATAGGAATGTTAAGGAATTTCAACTTTATTCTAAGATATTAAAGGACTGTAAGCAGGGGAATGACTTGAGAAGATGAGTATTTTAGAAATGTGACAGATATGGGGAGCATGACACATACTCTGCCCTTTATGGGGTGAGACCCACAGCATGCTAGGAACAAGTGGGTTCATAAGTCATAGACAGTGGATCATATCCATCTATGGGAGATGAAGCCATGAGAGGAATGAACATCCAAATCCAGTTTGGACATATGCAGGGAACCAGAGACAAAATGTCAACAAATACTGACCGGCTCAAAAACAGAAAGTCCAAAGGAAGGGATAAAGGACAGAAGGGAGAGGAAGAGGATCAAGGAAGATAAAAAACTCAAGGGAAGAGTATGGCTATAATGCTATACAATTAATGGAGACTTTCTAAATGATTAGAACTGAAGAGAGACCAGATTGGCAACGTATCCATTGGTAATTTGGGTGGATATGTTGGGCCATATCCTCTTACTCAATAAGTAAAGAGTTGGGCCATAATTCTATCAGATTTTTTTAAAGGTCAATTGATAATCTACTTTTTAGAAACTGGCCTTTTAATTCAATTCTATAATTTAACTTCCCAGTCAGTTTAAAACAAGGATGATATTCCCATTACCAGGTTGCCCAACAGACTGATTTCTAAGGTATAGACTCAGATTTGTCTAGGAGAAAGCTGTGATTGCTTGGAACTGGAAATGGTAGTTTCTCTAGGTAAGGACTGTAAACCAAACTAAAAAAGCTTAAAGAGAAGTTTTCAAATCATATCTTTCAAATTGATTGTTAATTTTAATTATATTGCAATCTTTCAATAAAATATGGTTGATTTCCCCAATGTAAACCACAGCAAAAGTGTTGACATTACATCAATTAATAACCAGTGTAATATATATTAGAACTGAGAGATTAACATTTGAAATGTGAATTATGGGACTATATGACATTGTAGCACTAAGTTCATAGAGATGTCCTTAATGAAGAGCCACTTTCTCTCCACTGATGAGATGAATCTCATTAATGAGCCCTTGCATTAGTTTGGTTACCAATTATTTCCCAATATCGACTAATGCCAGCCACTAATTTTATTTTTCTCCACAGCATTTTTAAAGCACTTTTTAGGATAAAGCAGAGTAGAATGAGGGAATTGCTTCTGCCATAGCGATTGACCAACTCAAAACATTAAGTATCAGCTCTGAGCATTATTATGAATACCATATTAACTAGATCAAATGCCAAAATCAATTACATTAAAGCACTCATAGATGAAGTTAGGATTTGAAGAGTTCCTGGAGTTCTGGGAATATATGTGAATATGGATAGTTGCTCATCTATTTATTCAAATTTATTTTTATGCCAAATATTTAGTGAGTATCTACTATATGCCAGAATCTGTTCTAGGTACAGCAGAGTGAACAAAGCAGACTCAATCTTGCCCTCAATGAACTTACAGCCTAATATTACTTTATATGAATTCATTCTATGAAATAAGAAAAATCCATTTTGCATATATTACTTTATATGAGTTCATTCTGTGAAATAAGAAAAATCCATCATGCATAACATTTTGCCTCTTTTAAAGATAAGGTGTGTATACTTTGAGAACCTTAGAGATTTATGTGTAGTATTTTTTCCTCCTCTTCCCAAATGTTTTTAAGATATTTATCACTTCTCTCTGACAAACAATGAAATACTGTTTCTTCGTTTGAAGGCAAAGAAAAAGGATTTATACTATAATTTATTTTATTTCTCACAGGAAAGGATTCTTATTACAGCACAGGATAAAGACAGCATTTTGAAGAAATTATAATTTTAAATTTGGAATCTGTCAGCCAAACACTTGATTCACCAGTCACCTGAATATTTGAAAATTATTTCCAGATGTGTCTCAATTACCCCAATAATGGAAAATGTAGTACACATCAACACATCTTCCAGATTTCATAGATTCCTTCTAGTGTCTTTGTTCTGCTTACCTATTTTGAGAAACTGTTCATCTTTTTTGTGCATTCATGAGTGAGTGCTGTCATATAAAGATATGAAAGCATTAAGAGCTTTACACAAACTTTTAGTTATTCATGAAACATTATCCCATAAATTTAAAAGACATGCATAATGAAAAGTGCATAAACTTCTGGGTTTCTTCTTTGAATGCTGCACTTACTTCATTAAAATTCCCAGTGTTATGTCTCTTTTTTTAGGCTGGGCCACATAGTTCATTGGGATTTGCTACAGGTAAGCTTTTTATACCCTCATGTAAGTTGGCCCCAGTAATTTTTCCTACTTTGATGAAATTTAGAAGCTTCTTTTAATTTAAAGTACATTTTGACATTTCTTTTTTTTTTAACATGGGCAGGCTCCAGGATTCGAACCCGAGTCTCCAGTATGGCAGACGAGAACTGTGCCACTGAGCCACCGTTGCCCACCCCATTTTGACATTTTTAGTAGGTCTCATTTACACTTCAATTGTTCTTTTCCTACACAATTTTCTTACACTATTTTATTAAGAAAGCTGAAGAAAAACTGACCTCACAAACTATGTTCGGTGATATTTTTGTATTTTTTATTTGGTATTGAATTTATTTGTTCCTTTTTGTAGGAATTGTAATTCATAAGCAGAAATTTTTCTTCCCTATTCTTTGCTCTAGTTCAATTAATTGTTCAATTAATCCATTAATTCAAGAGATATTTATTTAACCTCTATTCTGTTCCAGGATCTGAGAATACAACAATGAACAAAATCAACAAAATTCATGCTCTTATACAGCTTTCATGCCTTTAAATATTAAACTATATTTTTAAGAAATGTAAAATTTTAACTATACTATTTAGTTGTACTCTATGCTCTTCCACCCCTTTCCAGTAAAGTCCTTTATGAACAACAGCTCTTCCACAAAACAATCTTCAAAATCACAATAATTTAAAATATACTTCACATCTTTTTTATTTTCTAAAATTTTCCAGGCCTTCTTTTCCAATTAGAAACACAACTTGTGTTGTAAATATCTCTGCTTACGTTTAAATTGTTTAGTAAAACAACTGGCACCAGAAACAAAATGCTCCATAGTTTTACTACTGAAAATAATGAAAATCGATATTTTATAAAACAGTCTTGTGCCTTAAAATTTGGTACTCTGAGATCATTGCAGCAGATCTTTTGTGGCAGAGATTGCAAATTTCTCCAGAATATGTATTCTCTCCCTTTCTCCATAATTGCACTTCGCCTTTTTCAGGTCCTCCTTCTATCCCACAGCTAAGATGCACTTTTTTCAGGTCCTCCTTCTTTTCTTCTGGCTAAAATATAGAAGAGATGGCTAGAGTTTAATTGGCCATATTGGACCATAAACTGGAAGCCACATGTGACTACGACCCAGCAGCCAGACAGGAACTTGGAGCTCTGATGATCTCGGAGCCCTCAGGTCAGCCTTTAGCGGGTCACACTCACATTCTGTTTGCTCAAGAGAGAAAATTCTATCTTGTTTAAGGCAATGCTGTTTGGGGATTTCTGCTAGCTGCATGTATACCTAATACCGATACACAGTTCAAAATTTATTTTTATAAATTTAACAATCTGTGCCTAAAATGATATAATCCTTACAATCCTGGTTACTTGTTGAAGATGAAGAAATTTTCAGTTATTTCACATAACTATTATTGGCACCAGCATATGATGCCCCAATCCCACACTTTGAGATTTTTGTTTGAAAAATGTAAATATAAATGAAATATTAAAAATGCAAATTTATAAATTTAAATTTAAAAACACAAATATAAAAAATGTCATTTGACGACATCATTTTCAAATAATCACAATATCTAGGAAGAAACCAAATTAACCATGGCCAAAATACCAAATGACTGGTGATATTACAATATATACATACCAAGGGAGGCAAAATTACATAGGTACAGACTGGGCCAAGGCAAGCAGTGCAGAGAAAATGCACTGCTGGAGTATTTGGTTGATTGAGTTATATCAAATTGCTCATGACCTTTATCTGTTTTTATCAAATATAATGTGAAAATTTTTCATTTCATACTACCACAGTACAAAGAAAACTGCCACTTGGGTTTCACAATTTGTGTAACTGACTTCATTTAATTGTTATGGCATTATCACTTTTCTGAGTTAAATTTTGTCTTCCATCCCTTTTTTAAGAATCAGGATGCTCATATTCTCCACTCTTCTGTCTTCATGCCTGATGCATGAAATGGTATAGAAGGCTAACCTCCATTTTCTAATTGAGTATTCTACATTAAATATCATTATCACACAATAATCATGTGACACTGATTATTTATATAAATGCCAATGATTTACAACTGCTCCTTGTCTGAGAGTATTTTTACTTAGGATGGTTAGCATTATTTGAACTGCTACATCATTTAATTGGTAACACTATAGTTTTACAAGAAAAAGCAAGCCTTGAACAAGAGACACCAAGTCTGCAAAAAAATAAATAAATGAAAGAAAGCCAAATCATCACATTTTAAAAGTTGATGTCAGAAATGTCTCATTTAGTTCAAATAAACTGCTGTGAAAGAATAATCCTTTAAAACATGAAAATGAAGAGCCAAGAACCTGAAAGTGGGAATAATATCTAGATGAGAAAGACAGTTTATATTCTGTTGGAGGGCAGGATTAAATAACATGAAGGCTCAAAATATACCTGTATATAAAAAGCTTTGTTCCACAAACAATTATGAAATATTTACACCATCTCCAAGGGACTGACTGGAATATAAACAAAGATCCTACTTAAAGGATCTTTAAAGAATATTTTTATTGCTACAGTTAATTCACTTTCTGAAACTCTGGTGAAATTACAAATATATTGTGAGAAGTTTATGTTACTTGATAAATTAAGACCAGAAATCATATTAATGTCCATGATCATCAGTAATTATGAAACTGATCAAGATATTCATGTGAGGGAAAAAATGTTCTTAGCTTGGATGCAACTGAGAGAAAGTACAGTACAACTCAAACTTCTTTTTAGCAAGACAACATAGAAGTTCAGGTTACATTTGAAATCACCATTTCCATTCAAAATTTTAGAAGATTTTAACAGATTCGTAAAAGAGCACAGGAAATGTAAAACCCTGATATTGCATCAACTAAAAAAAATCATCAGCAGTTCATTTATTCCATAAACGTAAAGCATTAAAAGTTTACTGACTTCAAAAAACAAAAGAAAGTTTACTAACTTCAGTTTTTCTACATTAAAAAAAAATTAAGTACTACCATGTGCCCAGTACAGTACTGAGAAGCAGTATGGTGTTGCGGCTAAGGGCAGCTGGTCAGACTGTGCTGAGTTCAAATCCAGATTCTGTGCCATCCGTGTGATCTTCAGCAAATTGCTTATTCCCACTTGCCTTGATTTTTAAAATGAGAAGAATAATATTTACATCACAAGGTCATGTGGGGAGTGGCTTGCAAGGTTCAGAATTTTAAATGAGAAATGGACACAAAAGTCCAAATCTGGCTTCATTTAATCTTATCTATTTTACTCTCTTTTCTGTCTTTAAAGGAACAGCCCAAGGAAATAAATATAAGGACACACTTTTCTGGCTGACTTGCTAACTTCTTTCCTGTCTTCTTCATTGACTACTGCTCCTGATACATTGAAAAGAAACATAAGGAATTTTAAAACTCTTATTTTCCATGTCAGAAATTATTACATAGTTCTTTTGTAATAACATATTTTAATCTTCTTGAGCCAACTAGAATAAATACCATATACTCAGGAAGCTAAAAACTGAAGTACATTTAGATTTGTTTTAAGTATTATCTCTATTACAGTAGTAAAGAAGGAAAACCAAATGATTGAGCTGGAATGATAAGAGGTAGCAGCATTACTGTGCTTCTGAAAGTATACCCATTCAGACAAAGGTTAGGAAATGGTAACTTTGGGGCCCAAAGCCCTTGCCAAGTATACCTTGGGAGATATCATCAATCATTTGTCTATTAGGTGTGTCATAGTTGCACATTTGCCCTTATAGCTTGGTTGCAAATATTGCCCTCCTAGGTACAATGAGAAGAAGTGCTGGGAATCTTGAAAGAGAGAGAGAGTGGCTACTTGAATGATCCTCTGAGATTTGCCCATCTCCTCAATCCTTCACAGTTTCCTCCCAATATATTGGAAGAGTGTCGACAACTAAGTTGTATATATTTTTTTAATTTTTAAAATTAATCCACGTTAGGTTCTGTATTATTATGAGCCATACAACTGTTTTTTTCTTTCCAGTATGGAAAATTAACAACTGATTACAAAAAGCAGTCTCTTTGATTAAACCTCATATAGAAGATCATTTAAACCGATATTTCCTTATTCTGTTTGAGAATAAGATGTGTGTGTTATCAAAGTTTTATGTATTCATTTTAGGAAGTTTCACACCTTTTCAACAGTTTTCAAAAATCAATAACCTCATTTTCAATGAATTAAACCATGAAAAATATTAATTTTGATCCACTCTCAGCAGCTACCACATTTCAAGAAGCTGTGTTGGCTCCCACGTCTCTTCTGAGAGATGCGGAACATTAATCTCCAGGCTGCTGCTCCATATACCATCCACATATTTAAAGGTAGAGGTGCATACAAATTACACTTCAAAATATCATTTAAAATTTAAATTCTGAGGTCAAACTATAAATATATATACATATAAAACATCACAATAAAAGGTTTGTTTTGCTAGTGGAGCAATTCCAGGACAAATAGGAACATTTGGCATTTTAGCAAGCCACGCCTTATACAGGGAATTCTGATATTGTCTTTAAGCTTCCTGGAAAGTGTAGGGGCATTGGCCTTCTTTTCAGACTCAAAGGACAGTTTGTTGATTATTATTCTTAGAGAGCTGAGTCTTCTTGGCTCATTTTTTTTTACCCCAATTTTGGAGGCATAACAATACCTACTTACTCCAGCATGCATTGGGTCATACACCTTGAACAGATCACAGCAGCCGGTTCAGACACATAAGGGTGATGAAGTGTCACCTTCTGTCTGGAGAACAAGATAATACCCTTCATCCCTCAGTGTGCTTCCTCTGGGGGATCAAAGGAACATGAGATGTCAAGTGGCTAGTGCTGTACATTCTAGGTGGGCAAGTGACCTTAACCAGGCTTAAGAAGCATAATGAATGCTAGGTTAGCAGCTGGAAAGAGCTGGAAGCCTAAAATATCCAAAAATAACATTTATTACCTAACTATGTGACTCTCCTAGCCTCAATTTTCTTTTATGTAAAGTGAGGAAATAAAATCAATATGGATGACATACTGGAGGCAGCACAAGATGCAATGAGAACATATAGGAGGGCAAGTATTTAGAATAGTGGACATAAGGAAGTCTTTCTTGGAGGTTCAAAGGATTTATTATTGACAAACTAGTTTTATTTTGTAAAATATTATGGAAATAGAGAGGAAAGAATCAGTTAACTACTAACACCCTTATATATAAGGAAGTTACTATCTCAGGAAATTGATATATACCTAATGCCATTTCTTCTCTCCTCTTTTCTTTCTCTTGCTGTCTTCTCTCCCTCCCCCCTCTTTCCTTTGCAATTGAATTTATACTATATGCCAAATAATGCACCAAGTGCTGAAAATACAGGTCCTATTAGAACCAGTCTTTCCTTCAAGGATTTTATACTTACATAGAAGTGCAAAGCATAAAATGCCACTTATAGTGAAGTATAATGGGTGACCTCTTATAGCAAGCACAAGGTATAATGAGAACTCATAGAAGAGTAGTGACTCAGACATGGGGAAGAGATGGGGGTGGAGGAGGCTCAGTAAAGTCTTGCCAAAGGAGGTAATGCTTTAAAAGAGAGCCTACTTAGATGAAGGAAGAGGGTTTGGGTAGAAAGTGTTTTAGGCAAAACGAACAGTGTTACGTGCAGTCATAAAAGCTTAAAACACATATTGACTATGAGGAAGTACAAGTAGTTCAGTAAATCTGTGCCAAAGGTGCACAGATTTAACTTCAACCTGAACTTTCCTTGAAAATTATGGGAAGGTGGTAGGAAAGGACTATGGTGAGATATATGCTTTAGGAATATGTGTGGAGATCAATTATAATGGACACTGCACAGAAGACATTTCCTTGGGTAGCTTATGGTTTTGAATGAAGGTAAGAAGTAGGTATGTGGAGATATAATTGATTCTACTAATGCTATGGAGTTGAAATTTAGAGCCAGCATCCTGGTCCTTAAGAAATATTCTACTGAACAATTATTATGGTGCAGGTACTTTGTTAGGTTCAGAGAATTCAAAGATAAGTAACATACACTCCCTCTTCTCAAGAAAGTTAGAATGCATTGTAGTGAGTGCAAGTAGAGTACTGTGCCAAGGTATTAAATTTAGAAGAGGGGCCCCTTATGTTCCAGTGTGATTTAGGGAGTTTTTATAGGGGAGCTGAATTTAAGTCCCAGAGGAATCTTAAAGGATTAAAGAAATTAATCAGACATAGAACGAAGCAATTTGGGGGAAGGAAACACTCCAGGCAAAGGGGATACCATAAGCAAAGACAAGGAAATGAAAACTTATATTGACGGTTCATAGTCCAGGGGAGAGGTGATAAGGCACCAAACCAGGACAGTGATTGTAGGGATGGAAAGTAACAGGAATGCTAGATTTGTGAAATGTTTAGGGAGTATTGGTAGGATTTGGTTAGCATTTGGATGTGGGCCTTTTGGGTGGGTGTAGCCACAAATAATTTTCCAAGTTATTAAGCTTAATTAAATTATTTTCCTCCCAAAGTTGTACTTTAGGAGGAGGATCTATGACTTAAGTTTATAATCACTGCAAATTTATACATCTACAATCACATCACTGTTTGATGCCAAAACATATATAGTAGAATCCCTACATAGGCTTGATTGCTTAAATACAGCTCCAGACATAGTGTTAGTCAGACATGGTCCCTTGTCCAAACAATTACTGACTATTGACTTTACACATCATATACAAGGTATAAGGAGATCTCTACTCTCAGGTCAATTCTGAGGGCATCCCGGGTGGAAGTATAGAATTTCAGGGTTTGAAAGCATCTTGATGGTTACAGAATCCAAATATTTGGGAAACTTCTCCACAATGTAGGTTCTTGGATTCACGTTTTTCATGCAGTCAATAGGCCAGAGATCTAGGACTTCTTGCCGTGGTAAGTTTACCTTGAGTTTTTGGTTCTGAGACATAAGATTTCAAGAAGCTGGGAACAAAAATATCTGACTACTGATTTCACAACCCCCTGCACTTTAAATTTGCTTTCCTACTTTGTCAAATAACTGTCAAATCAACGTTGATTTTTCCCTCCTCATTTAAATGTGCCTCACACTTTCTGGTGTAAAGGTTATGCTAAAATAAAATTAGTCACTGTTTGCCTTTATTTTGCCTGGCTCCTTTGACAGGAAATAGCAACATAGCCTAAAAGGAATACAAATTCTAATGAATGAGTGAAGTAGAATACCCAAGGGAAGGGGAATGAGACTGTTTTCTCAGAACAATGAGAGTGACTATTACATAGTTTACAAATCAGGAGTTCTCATATTATCTTATGGATAACTTGAATATTGAGAACATTCAGTGCATGGATAACATAGTAATATTAAAAATCCTAACTCCTGAAGAAGATATGGTATGATACAAAATTACTAAATAAAACATAATTTATCAAATACTTACAGGTCAGACCAAAACCTTGCTTTATCTGCTAAAACAATGATTTACCTTACTAGAAAATGTTTGCTCAGAACTTTTCTTTTTTAAGACCCTAAAGGAATTCCTAGCTATAGAGAATTAGGTGAACTCATTTGACCTAGAAAACACACACACACACACGTATCATAACATTACACATGCCATACCAGATATAGAGTCTTTACCATTCGGAACAAAGAAAATAGTTTTAGTTATTGAAAAGTAAGGAAAAACTACAAATCATTGTCAGTATTCGATAAGCTAATCATAGAATTGTAACATATATGCATGATTATGCGTGCAAGGTGTCTTTCTAAGGTATCATAAAAGATATGCTGTAAGTTCTGAAACATGAGATCCACTAATGACTACTGGCTGGACAGAAATCATGACTGGATAAATGGGATGGCAGCCAAGGAACAGACTCCTGTGAATAAATAATCATTGAATGTGCATCTATAGCTTAATTGAATGCTATGCTTACCTAATTTTCCTGTCTTGCATTCATTCAATGACTGTGTTATGATCTACTATATGCAGGACTTATTACCTTAAAGCAAGTTAATGAATATATATATAGGTGCTGCAATTTAATCCCTTTCCTAAGAAACTTGTTTCATTGACTGCCAATCCTGTGCTCCTTTTTTATTGCGATTGATAAACGTTCACCACATTCAATAACACTTTGCAAATTCCAGACCAATGAATTAATAATATACACATTTGCTTCCCCTTCAAAACACAATGTGTATAGTTTTTGGCTTCCAGAGAATACTGAACAAAGTTATTTTAAAGAGGAATTAATGAAATAAAAAAACAATTGCTTCACTAAGTAGTCTAGCCACAAAGTCACTGATAATTTAGAGAACTTCAGTGACGTACTTCTTTTTCCGCAGGGATCTGTGCCAATTAAAATGAATCTCCTGTCTATTCAGCTACCAAATACTTAATGAGAACTCTACTACCTGCTGTCACCCAATTCAAATAGGATTTCAGGACAAATTCCTACATTTTTGCTATTTTAAATACCTGTTTTGTAATGGCTTTTGGTATATATTTAAAAGATAGTCTCTCTTTTTTGCCTTTTTATCTATAACTTGCTGGAAAAGAGAGAAATATATATTAAGAATGTAATTACTGGTATTTTTTTTTTCACTTGTTTTTTTTTTGGTGCACGGGCCAGGAATCAAGCCCAGGTTTCCCACATGAAAGGCGGGCATTCTAACCACGAAACTACCCATGCACCCTGGTGTATTTTTATTGTGCTCTGCAAGTATCTGTGTTTTGTTCAGTTTCCTTGTCATTGCTTGAGGGCAAGGATCATGTTTATATTTATATGCTGTGCTACAACTAAAATATCTTTTAAAACCATAATCCATCCATTTATTATGACTCCATAGGATATTATATAGATTTATTTTGATACTACAGGGCACCCATCTATAGATATTAACATAGTAATGATTTTGCAATGTGTCAAATAGCTAATTAATCAATTAAGAATTCCTAAGATTGACATTTGGAATGGAATTCCTCCAAATCTTAGACTACAGAGGTAGCTTATGCAATTAAATTATGGACATATACTAATGAATGCTAAAGGCCCAATAAAATAATCTTTTTAATCTTAATTCTGCCCCAGTTTTTCAAAGTGTCATTAAGCAACTTGATTACTATATCTATTCTGCTTTCAATTTGACTTGATTTTGTCAACTTGCCCTACGTCACACAGCCAACAAACACCTAGAAACTGACACAGACTTGTATAGCTTTTACAGTAGGCACGCTCACATCAAAGCTTTATTCCCCCACCTCCACTGGTGATCTGCTTCTTTTCCTATATTTTCTGTATAAGTGAATAGCAAGCTTATCTACCAAATCAGCCAAGCCAGAAACCCATAAACCTTCGGAGACTGCTTCCTCTCCCTCAGAGTCTACTAATTAGCCCTCAAGATCAGCAGAGTCTATGTTTTTAACATTCCTGATACCTGGCCTTTCATTTCCATTTCTGTTACTACTGTTCTTGATAAATTTCTTCTCTCTTTCTCAAATTGAAGTTTTCTTCTCTTCACTTACCCTCTATCATCAATCTCCCACTATAGACAATTTTTCTGAAAGGCAAAACTAGATTCACATGTGTGTACATACAGACAAGCACACATGCACATACACAAACCATACCACACCATAAAATTCTTGAGTGACCCCTTATGAGAAGAAGTTCAATTTCATTAGTTATATATCATCCTCTATGATCCTATCCCTCCTAATTCCCTCCAAGTACACACACCATACCTTACTCTCCAGTCATATTAAACCATCTACTCCTCCCTGAACATTTCAAGCATTTTCCTGGTTCTGCATCCTCGTTCAGTGACTCCAGTTATTTGAATGTACTTTGCTTTCCCCAATCCCTTCAGGTCAAATGACACTTCCTGTGTGAAGCCTCTTGTGGGTCTCTCCTAATGGGACACTGTGGTTGAATCATCAACATCAATCCCTAAACCAAATGATTGGTTTAAATCAGGATAGTCTCATTTCTCTGTCTATATGGGCTCAGAAATGGTATATAACACAACTCTAGCTAAATTTAGTTCCCTTATTATTTTATGATGGACGTCTTTTACAAAGCTTTAATTTATTTAATGGCAAGAATTGTATTCTCATTCATCTATCAGATGTCTATATATATAACTCTTATATAGTGGGTACAACTGTTCACACAATTGCTCATGTAGCAGGCACTGTGATTTGCTAGGAAGAGTCATATTTGCATTTGTCATATAATTTGCATTTGTCATTTGATGCTCATGTAGGAGACACAATCATAGATGCAGCACTTAAATGTTGACAGGACAACTAGATTTTTGAATAGCAGGATTTTCATAGGAAGGAGTAAATTTTGACATTTTACAGCATAATGAATTTTCACCACATTATTCCCTTGGTTAGTGCTTTCTCTCAGAGGCTTTATCCATTTTTTTTTTTCAGATTCTTGAGACTGTTTGCAGTAAATTTTTCACTTTTCAATTACCACACTGGTCAAAAAGATCTCCTCCATCATATGCCATTATACCGTTTTTTTGCTTTCTTGAGATTTTATAGCTAAGTCATATTTTATCATGTTTGTGTCAGTGTATTTTTAAAACAGTTGAGCTGACACTCTGTTCATCTGCATCACAGTTAGGTTGATTACAGCTACTGCAGGACCTATCTAACATCAATAGCATTGCTCTAAACATTCATTCACTGAAAAAACAAATTGTTTTTAAGTACTCCCCCACTTACTGGCCAGGCATTATGGGAATTTATAGGTGACATTTTTTTGGTCCTCAAATTTCATACAGTATAAAAAAAATGAGAAACCCACATAAACTTTGTAATTCAATATATCTAGATTTAAACCCTGATCTTGAACTTTCTAACCATGAGATTTTGGGCATGTTATCTCAACTGTGAGATTCTCAGTATCTCTATCTGTAACGTGGGTTAAATTGTAGGTTACTACAAGATTGAAGGCCCAGGAAAAGGATTTTGCATTTTGCCTGACCCTTAATGGGTAATCTGTAAGGGTAACATTACAATAGAAATATTTATAGGTATCCAAGGGGCATAAGGAAGAGAATGGTAAAAAGGAGAAAAAGAAGGCTCTGTGGAGGAAGTTTCACACAATGAATTGAAAAATTAGAGGACTTGAAAAACAAGGGGGAAGGACACTTCAACCAGAGAGAGCAAAATAAACAGAGGCATAGATGGTTACATAGGTGGAGAGCAAATAACAGTTTGATATGGCCAAGATCTATGTCAAAAGATGGGCTAAATTCTAGTACCTAACTGTTGGGCATTCATACATGTCACTTAGTGTTGAGTAGAGAAGGTTTATAAATATTCAGGGAGTTGATAATGTCATTTGTCCAGGTCTCAAACACAAGCAAAGGAGGAATGCTACCATCTATCTCAAGAGGTACCACCTTAGGTGGAGTTCTATGTCATATCAACTAATACTCTCTTTAGATTCCTAATAAAAGTGCCAATTTTCTTGCTTCATTTTTCTTTTTCTTATTCATTCAAAGTCTCCTGTCTTGTCCCTTCAAATACATCCTCCCCCTGCAACCAGGTTGCACAACGTATCTAAATCAGAAACCTGCCAATACTAACTACCCTATTTAAAACTATTTAATGATTTTTCATGTCAAAAATAAAATAAAATCTAAATTATGTAGCATGGCAAAAATTTCCTTCATGGTCCATTCTCTAGCTCCTTCTCCAGCCATATTCTTTGGCTTTCTGCATTTTTCAATAACTAAACACCAATCTAATTATGCTTCCTTGAACACACAAGGCTCTTTCAAACTTTGTGCATTTTATTGTTCTTACACCGACCTGAAAAACCCTTTCCCTTTCATTGCCAGCCTAGCATTCTTCAAGACACATACAAACGTCTTTTCCTTC
Organism: Tamandua tetradactyla; assembly: GCF_023851605.1. NCBI lineage: Eukaryota > Metazoa > Chordata > Mammalia > Pilosa > Myrmecophagidae > Tamandua > Tamandua tetradactyla. Next base: position 82,899,553 of record NC_135333.1, on the reverse strand, counting down.
CCTGGTACCCACCCTAGGCTTGTGTGCACCTGCTTTGTGAGCCTTAGCAGGCCGTGTATACCACTACCAAAACGTCCAAACAACTTTTGCCCAAGTCATTTGTTTTGAACTCTCCCACTAGAATGTAATTTCCTGAAAGGAAGATCTTGTGTTTTACTCATCTTTGAATAAGCACAGTATAATGACTGCTACATGAACCTAATCAACTTGCCTGCTGAATGAAAACTAAGTTGGAATGTAAACAATTGTCCCAACATAGCAGTTCCCAGAAGGTCATCTTTTTATTTGTTTGAGCCTCCTGAGCTTAAAATATTTCTCACTGAACTACTAAAGTATAATAAAAGCAACTTCCAGGTCCTTGGCTCTGTCCTAGTGAGTCTGGCATAGAATGGTTAAAATTAGGTCCTCTGGGTTGCTTTGACTTCACTGGTTATGGTTAATGGGAAGTGTAGAGCAAAATTAATTCAGTTATACTTACCATACCATCAGGAAGCATTTCAACAACCAATATTTTCACAAATATTCAAATGTCTGCCACAAGCCAGACCTAGAGGCTTTGAGAAATTTCACCATATGGAGAGTCTTGTTAGTAACTTCAGTAGTCCTTCTCTTCAGATGGCACCATATATTTGAAAAGACAGGCTATTGTACTTGCACCTTACTTTCTGCTGAGAAGGCAAGATCACACTGCCCTTATCACAACATGGCCAGTGGCCCAATGCAATGCTAGAAGTTTGTTGATAGAGTTAGGCAGTTGCTTCTCCACAAAGCCTGTAGCTGTAATCTTGCCAACAAATATTACACAAAAAAGCTAACAGTTTTGCCTTATAATCAGTTTTGCCTTAAGTGCTCTAGAAACTCTATTTTTACCTCCATTTTTGCTCCATCTGCGTAAGAGTTGAGCTGCTGCTGCCAAATCAGCTTGATAGAATTTATACCACTCTCTCTCTCTCATCACAGTCAGTTGTTCCTCATTTTGTGCAGTGGCTTTCTAGGAAGCTGTGTGCTTAGAAGCCAAATGTGTGGACTCTCCCTGTTTTCAAACAATGTGCTCCTGAAAATCTTCTGGGTTTTTTTTTTCTTGTTACCTTAGTGTTTCCCTGTGGTTCATGTGTGTGTTTCCTTTGCTGTAAGAGAAAAGAATTAACGCTCTTCACATACTGTACCTAGTGGTTTACACTTCTATTGACCAAAGCTCTTGTTTACTGTTTGTTTTCCCCTGTGGTTTTGTTGGTCTTGTGTGTGTGTGTAGTATTGTACATTTAGGAGCATAATAAGACTACCACTAGTATCTCCTGTGAGTATCCCTTACTTGAAAACATAGTGAAATCAGAAATGGCATCAGCAAAAGAAGGTTTTAAATATTTAACTATTGAACTGAACTGTTGGATGGTATAGCCTCTTGTCCTTCTCTTAAAGTGTGGAAATAATGTTCCCACAGGAATCACAGAACAATTTTTCCATCTCTAAATGAATTGGCCATCAGCCTGCCACCTGTGAGTTGGCTGAGACTACTTACTGGTTAGAGTCCACCTCCAGATACAACCTTGCTTTGATAGCTTCCCCCAGAGGTATTCAACATTATATGTATGTCATCATTTACATTCAATATAACCTTAAATTTTCTTTGGAATAATTAGCAAAAGACCACCTCCTCTGAAATCAGAAAGAACTGGATATGAATCCCAGGTCTGCACTTAAAATTTAACATGAAAGTGATAATACTAACCTCAAATTCCTTCAAGGATTAAATGACAGAATGTATAGGAAAGTACCTGGAATATAGCACATCCATGAGACTTTCTAGGTTATCCTTGAAATGTGTTTTCCTTAAAATGGAATAGAAAAAAGTCCTTAATTATTTTTTTTTTAAAAAAAGAAGTCAGAAAACAAAGACATCAAATTTCGTTCATTAAAGCCAAATGGTTCTCTGAATCTTAAGTATCCTAAGGATTCTAAGCAAGTAAAAGATATGAAAAGACAAGGCCTTGCAGTTGCTGAAACTAAGTGAAGTATGTAGCCAGGAGTCTAATGTAAATGGTGAAGAAACATTTGATCCTGAACAAAAACTTCACCAGTCATAAGCTTTAGTTTCCTCTTTAATTATTTTTTTAGTTGAAGAAGTTATAGGTTTATAGAAAAGCATGTAAAAAACACAGTGTTTCCACATAACACCCCTATTATTAACACCTTGCATTAGTGTGATACATTTCTTACGATTCATGAAAGAATATTTTTATAATTGTACTACTAATTATAGTCCATCATTTATAATAGGATTCACAACATTGTACAGGCCTGTGTTTTATCTTTTAATTTTTATTCTAATAGCATACATACAATTTGCCCTTTAAACCATATTCACATATATAATGCAGTACTGTTAATTACAACCATAATATTGTGCTACCATCACCACCATCCATTTTCAAAAACTTTAAAATTAACCTAAATAGACATTCTATACAAATTAAGCATTAATTGCCTATTCCCAGCCCCTGGTAGTCGATATTTTATATTCTAACTCTATGAATTTGCTTATTATAATTAGTTTATATCAGTAGGATCATACAATATTTATCCTTTTGTGCCTGACTTATTTCACTCAGGTTCATCCATGTTGTTGTATGTTGCAAATGTACTTATCACATTTGTTTATCCATTCATTGGTGTGAAGGTTTGAAGCTGTATCCACCCCAGAAAAAGTATGTTCTTAAATCTAACCCATTTCTGTGAGGGTTAGTGTGACCCACCTCATTTAGAAACTTAGTCCTATTACTGGAGTCCTTTATAAATGGAATGAATGCAGAGAGAATGAGAGGAAAGCCATAGAAACAAGAAGCTGAAATCAACAGAACTAGGAAGAGAAGGTAGAGACTCGGAAGCCTTCTGGAAAATCAATTGGCCAGAGGTGTGAGGATCTATCTATGAACTGTCAATTCAATTTCATTGATATATTTACCTTTATGCCAGCACAATGCTTTTTTGGCCACTGTAGCTATGTAATAACTTTAAAGTCAGGAAGTATGATTCCAACTTTTTTCTTCTTTGTCAAGATGCTTTGGGCTATCCAAATAATCTTCCAAATAAATTTGATAATTGGATTAACCATATCTGGATAGTAGGCTGTAAGAATTTTGATTGGTATTGCATTGAATTTGTAAATCATTTGGGTAGGATTGACATCTTAACAATATTTAGACTTCCAATCCATGAACACATAATGCCCTTCCATTTATTTATATATTTGATTTCTTTTAGCAAATTTTTGTAGTTTTCTGTGTATAAGTCCTTTCTATTCTTGGTTAAATTTATTACTATATATTTTATTCTTTTAGTTGCTATTGTAAATAGAATTTTTTAAAATTGTCTCCCCAGACTCATTACTAATGTATAGAAACATAACTGATTTATACATGTTGATCTTTGTTGAATTTGGTTATAATTCAACCAAATTCTATAAACTGTATACCAACAAATTAGACAGCCTAGATGAAAGGACAAATTCTTAGACACATACAAACAACCTACAGTGACTCTATAAGAAACAGAAGACCTCAACAGACCAATTACAATAAAGAGATTGAATCAGTCACCAAAAAACCTCCCAACAAAGAAAAGCCAAGGAGTGGATGGCTTCACAGGTGAGTTCTACCAATCATTCCAAGAAGAATTAATACAAACCCTGTTCAATTTCTTCCAAATTTTGAACAGGAAGGAACACTACCTAACAACAAAGCCAAATAAAGATACTATACAGAAAGAAAATTACAGGTCAGTTTCTCTTATGAATATAGATGAAAAAAATCATCTAGTAGCCTTGTTGTAGAGTTTGGGGATATATATATATATATATATATATATATATATATATATATATATAGGATAATATTATCCACAAATTGGGAAAGTTTTATTTCTTCCTTTCCAATTTGGAAGTCTTTTCTTTCTTTTTCTTGCCTAACTACTCTGGCTAGAACTTCTAGTACAAGCTTGAATAACATTGGTGACAATGGACATCCTTGTTCTGTTCCAGATCCTAGATGGGAAGCTTTTAGTCTTTCACCATTGAGAATGATGTTAGCTGTGGGCTTTTCATAAATGTCCTCTGTCATGCTGAGGAAATTTCCTTTGATTCCTATCATTCAAAGTATTTTTATCATGAAAGGATGCTGGATTTTGTCAAATCCCATTTCTGCCTCAATGGAGATGATCATATGGTTTTCCCTACCATTTTGTTAATGTAGGCAATTACATTAATTGATTTTCTTATGTTAGACCACACTTACATACCTAGGATAAAACCCACTTGATCATTGTGCATAATTATTTTAATGTGCAATTGGATTTAGTTTGCAAGTATTTTATTGATGATTTTTTGTGTGTAGGTTGTTTGTGTGCATCTAAGAATTGTCCTTTCATCTAGGCTGTCTAATTTGTTGGTATACAGTTTATAGAATCATCTTATGATCCTTTTTCTGTGGGATCAGTAGGAATATCCACACTCACTTTTCTGATTTATTTATTTGATTCTCCTTTCTTTTTCCTTTGTCAGTCTAGCTAAGGGTTTGCCAATTTTATGGATCATTTCAAAGAACCACTTTCAATTTTGCTAATACTCTCTTTTGTTTTTTCATTCTCAAATTCATTTATTTCTGCTCTAGTCTTTATAACTTCCTTCCTTCTGTTTTCTCTGGATTTACTTTACTATTCTTTTTCTAGCTTGTCTAGGTGATCAGTTAGATCATTGATTTGAGATCTTTATTCTTACTAAATGTAAGCCTTTAGCTATAAATTTCCCTCACAGCACTGCTTTCATTGCATTCCAAAATTTATAAATATATTTCACGATATTTACTGATTTCTCTTGTAATTTCTTTTTGACCAACTGATTGTTTAAAACTGTTATTTAACTTTCATATATTGGTGGAATTTCCAGTTCTTTGCGTGATATTGATTACCAGCTTCATTTCATTGTGGTCATAGAAGAGACTTTCTATAACTTCAGTCATTTTCAAGTCACAGAGATTTGTTTTGTGACCCAACATGTGATCTGTCTTGGACAATGATCCTGTGAGAAGAATGTGTATCCTGCACTTTTTGGGTGTAATATTCTGTATGTCTATTAGGTCTAGTTAATTTATCATATTAGTCAACTTCTCTCTTTCTTTATTGATCTTCTCTGTAGATTTTCTATCCATTATCAGAGTGGTGAATTAAAATTTACACCTCTTATTGTAGAGGTGCTTATTTCTCCCTTCAGTTTTGCCATATTTGTCCTCACATATTTGGGGCACCATGGTTAGATGCATAAATAATTGTGATTGCTATTTCTTCTGGGTGGGTTGCCCCTTTTATTAATATACAGCCTCTTTCTTTGTCTATTATAATAGCTTTTGATTTAAAGTCTATTTTGGAGGGCAGCTAGTAATTAGCCAGGAACTGTCTGGGACAACTGTTTGGGGGACTCAAAGAGTTGAATCAATTTAATTTGACAATTAAATTAATGTTAATTTAATCTGTATGGTCAGTTTATTCAAACAACATAATTACATGGAACCTTGAATAGGGAAAAGAGATCTTGTTCTTTTGTACAGGTTAATGTAAAACCATGATACATCCCAGAGTAATTTGGGCAGAAAATAAAAAAAAAAACCAAATGTATTTTTGAAGTCTCCTTAAGGAACTGGGAAAAAAATCTGTTAAACATTCCCATCTGAAGAATGCCTAATATTCTCACAAGCATTAGGGACTACCAATTTAATAAACTAAGCCCTTCAGCTTGGGGCTTGCCCTTATGAAACTTATTCCTGCAAAGGAGAAGCTAAGCCTACTTATGATTGTGCCTAAGAGTCACCCCCAGAGCACCTCTTTTGTTTCTCAGATGTGGCCTCTCTTTCTAAGCCAACTCTGCAAATACACTTACTATACTCCCTCCTCATGGGACATGGCTCCCAGGGATGAGCCTGGCCCTGGCATTGTGGGATTGAGAAAGCCTTTTTGAGCAAAAGAGAGAAAAGAAATGAAAGAAAATAAAGTTTCAATGGCTAAGAGATTTCAGAGAGTTGAGAGGTCATTCTGGAGGTTATTCTTATGCATTATATAGATATTTCTTTTTAATTTCTAGAGTATTAGAATAGCAAGAAGGAAATACCTGAAACTGTTAAACTATAATTCAGTAGTTTTGATTCTTTATGATGATTGTATGACTACATGGCTTTTACTGGGTGAATGAGATTGTGAAAACCTTGTGACCGACACTCCCTTAACCAGTGTATGGCAGATGAATAAGAAAATAAAGACAAAAATAAATAAATAATAGGGGGATAAGTGGTATGGGTTGTTTTTTTATTTTTTATCTTTTGCAGTAATAAAATGTTCTAAAATTGATTGTGGTGATTATACTATATATACGATGAAACTGTGAGATATTGATTATATACTTTGGATGATTATATGGTATACAAATATATCTCAATAAAATTGCATTAAAAATAATAAATTTATAATAAAAACAATAATAAAATCTATTTTGTCAGATATTATTATAGCTACCCCAGCTCTTTTTTTGTTAAATATTTGCATGGAATATCTTTTTCCATCCTTTTACTTTCAACCTATTTGTGTCCTTGAATCTAAGGTGAGTCTCTTTTGAACAACAGATAGCTGGATCATGGCTTTTATCCATTCCACCAATCTGAGTCTTTCAACTGCAGATTTTAATCCATTAACGTTCAGTATTATTACCTAAAGACAATACTTATTCAGCCATTTTGTTCTTTGGTTTTTATAAATTGTCTCTCTTTTCCTTTATTGCAACTTCCTTTTCTGTATGGTTGATCTTTTGTGATGTATATGACTGATCCTTTTCTCAATCTGTCTGCATGTGTTAAAAGTACTTTCTTTGTCATTACCCTGGGGTTTGTATTGCAAAACCTACAGGTATAATCCTCCAATTTGAAAAAAATACAAGTATAGATTCAATAGCATATAAATTCCTTGCTCCCATATCTCTCTGTTTCCTTTCTTTGCATTATTTTTGTCCCACATTATCACTTTCTAATTTGCATTTCTATTATCAAGAAATAGATAATTTCCTGTTCAGTGTTTTTCTGAATCTTACAGGAATTAAAGAGTAGAGTTGTATAATGAGGATACAAGACTCTTAGGTTTTGTAATTTTTCAAACTACTCCAAGCCACTCTATCTTGTCTTTTCCTTTCAACACACAGAAATCCCATGAGTAACTCTTTTAAGGCAAATCTTTCATTGACAAACTCTTTCAGTTTCTATTTATCTGTGAATCTTTTAAACTTTCCTCATTTTTTGAAGGACAATTTTGACAGATAAAGTATTTTTGGCTGGCAGCTTATTTCTTCTTTCAGTTCCATTAATATATCATACCACTGCCTTCCTGCCTCCATGGTTCTGATGAAAAATTAGGACTTAGTCTTAGAGGATCTCTTGTATGTCATGAATAAATTTTCTCTTGCTGCTTTCAGAATTCTCTCTTTATATTTGGCATTTGATATTCTGATTAGTGTCTCAGAATAGGTTTTTTTTTTTTAGGATTTATTCTGTTTGGCATATGTTGTACTACTTGAAATGTATATTTATGCCTCTCTTAAATCTTGGGAAATTGTAGGCCATTATTTCCTTAAATATCCTTCTGCCCCTTTTCCCTTCTCTTCTCCTATGATGTGAATGTTCATGTGGTTCATGCTGTCACTCAAATCCCACAGAAAATGCTTAATTTTTTCTAATCTTTTCTCTATGTGTTCTTCTTCTAACTTATAATTTCACTGTCCTGTCTTCTAGTTCACTGATTCTTTCTTCTGCCTGTTCAAATCTGCTACTGTATGACTCTAATATTTTTAACCTCTACCATTGTACTTTCATACTCAAATTTTTATGTTTCCTTTTATACTTTCAAATTCTTTATGTTCACACATTGTCTTCTTAATATCCATTAGCTCTTTAAGCATATTTTCCTTCATCTTCTTGAATTTGATTTAGGAGATTTGTTTGAAAGTCTTTGATTATTTATGTCAAATTCTGTGTCTCCTCTAAAGTTTTAATCTGTTCCCTTGACTGAGCCATATCTTCCATTTCTTATGTGGCTCCTGATTTTTTGCTGCTGTCTGTGCTTCTGATTATCTTGATGAATTAACTCTGAAGGACAGTCATTCCCTTGTGTCTAGGGTTTTATTGTTGATTGGCTTTGTGTTAAAGCACTTTTTGATGCTTGGTCCACTTTATTGTGGATCTTTAGAGTAGACCATGTTTAACTGTTAAAGTTTTCTGAGTTCTTCTTCATCTGATTCATGCCCTGGTTATGTGGTACAATTTTTAAGATCGCACTTTTTGTGCAATAGTTTTACCTCCAAGAGCAAGCTTCCTTTCCACTGGTCCCACTCCAGGGTTCTTGATCTGCTCTGTCTGTTTTTGTGCAAAATCTTCTCCCAAGCTCTCATGATATTTTTAAAATCTTACCCTCACTCAATGCTCTCTTTTCCTTACATTTTTCAGTTCTAAGACCTATCATGTCTTACAGAAGTTCAGTCCTCTTCCCCCCGCTTTCCTTTTTTTTCTGTGTGGCTTTTCTGCCTCTGATTTCTTCCATATTAGGGTATCCCACTTGGGGTTCAATCCAGAAAGGTAGCTGTGCCAGTTTGAATCTGTTGTGTACCCTGAAAAGCCAAGTTCTTTAATCCTCATTCACTATTGCTGAGTGGGAGCCTTTTTACTGTTTCCACAGAGATGTGACTCATCCAATTATGGGTGATAACTTTGATTATATGGTTCCCACAGAGATGCATTTCTACCCAATAAATGTGGGGTTGCTTATGGGAGCCCTTTAGGAGGGAACCATTTTTGAAAAAGCTTTAAAACCGTGAGAATCACCAGGATTGACAGAGCCAAAAGAACAGACCGAGCCCCAGGGAAGCCATCAAAGAAAAAGCTAGCAGAACTTGCCATGTGCCTTTCCAGCTGAGAGAGAAACCCTGAATGTCATCAGCCTTCTTGAACCAAGGTAATTTTCCCTGGATGCTTTTTTTATAGCCTTGCTTTAAATTGGGCATTTTCATCACCTTAGAACTTAATAATTCTAAGTAACTTAATAAATTTCCCTTTTTAAAAGCCATTCTATTTCTGGTATATCACATTCTTGCAGTTTGCAAAGTAAAACATTAAGTTAATCCAGAAAAGTCCATTATACATTTTTGATTGAGCATACACACCTCATGACAATAATTTTGCCAATATCTCTCTCTTTTTGGCCCCTAGGGGCCCTTTCGTATGTTACATTCCTTGGCTATTTGTGTTCTGCCCTAGGTTTCTTTGGACATGGGTCCCTCTGCCTGGATATGCATTGGGTTCCAACTTGCTGCTGTGAGTAGCTCTATAGTCTGCATCCAAGTCAGAAGGAACCCAGGCCATGCTGCCTCTGAACAACTCCCAGGATGTATAGGACTAATGAGGGGGAGAGGTACACACTGCCATGTCCAGGAAGACTATCTCTTACCTGATCTTGGAGATTACTTTTCTACTTCTTTGATTCAGTATTTGTGGAGTACACCTCCATTCTCTATCATCCCCCCAAATTCTAAGTGGAATCTGACCTATTATTAGCTGATTCTGAGGGGAGATTTTCCAGGGAATGTCTTATGTTACCATGTTGATGACATCACTTGAGCCCTGTTGAACTTTTAAGATAGTTCCTACTCTATATGTTTTTATGAAGAGTTAAAGAGTTAATACATTGAAATATGCATAAAGCATGGCATATATGTTGACTACTATGGATATAGTACATATCAGATCTAGGTTTTCTAGGGATTCCATATTCTGAGTTTTCTTTCCTTGATACCTCAGTGTTTCCTGTGATGTGTATATGTGTGTGTATGCATGTATGTTTCCTTTGCTTCAAGGCAAAAGAACAAAGGACTATCGATAAATATAAGAGTACAGACAAAATTCTTACATGTGCTAAGGCAGAGAAATGAACAGTGAAGTAAAAAGTAAAGGTGCCAAAATGATCCTAGAGCTCAAAGAGTGCATGACTATTCTTAATAATTATGTGAAATGGAAGTTTCACCAAATTGATCTCAGCACCCAACTTCCATTTCACATAATTATTAAGAATAGTCATGCACTTTCTCCAGTTCTCACTGTTGTATCCATCATGTAACCCTATTTACCTACCAAGGGCTTTCTCATGCTCACCCCCTCTTCCCAACTGTTTTGTATGCATAAGGCACACATCTGTCCTTGTGAACCTCTAACAAAGGCACATTCAATACAAACTGGGCTGAGAATTAAAGTCTTTATTCTCTCAGTATATTTTCTCTTAATTAGCTTTTAATCATGTTGACTTAGGTGTCAAAAGTACAGGAATACCCTCATTTTGTTTCCCATTTATTTGATGTATTTTAAGCACTTTGTTTCAAACATTGTGATAAAATAAAATTCCAAACTTTTCAATAATCTTTTCAAAATTCACATTCAAATCATCCCTAAATCTGAAAGATTTATAATTCCTAAATCATTCATTTTAAAAGAATGAAAACAACAGATCAGTGAAGGAAAAAAAAATATCAGAAACAAATACTGGGAAAGTACTTATCTTAAAAAGGTCTGCTTAGTCTTTTTGTATAGTTATGATTATAATTTTAGCAGAAGATTTTGACTGATTGTTTTTATTTATTTAAATCCAATGTCACCAACCAACTGTCATAAATATACTTCCTTTTATTACTGCAGTTAAGACATGACTTATTTGGAACAAACTTATCCTGCTAGCTCAATAACCAACTTCAATTTTACTTAAGAGAACCAACTTTTGCCAAGAGGCAAAAGTTAAAGGGGCTAACCAAAGCCAAGCAAGAGAAACATGTCAGGCGCTTACTGCAGAGTATAGTTGTTTTAAGTGACTGTGGTGTCTCACTTGAGGTCTTGCCATTTGAGGATCTATAGCAGTTGGTAAGTATTTCTCTTTTTATTTCCTAATTATATTTATTTAATCATTCTACGATATATTTCACTTTAATGACTAAGCCCTTGGTCCTCTGTGTCATTTTAGAAAGGTACTCTCATGTAGTTTACGAGAATGCTGATCAGGAGGGCACAACATTTACTGATAATAGCTGTTTTTAAGAGATAAAAATAGAAGCTTTTCCAGAACTGCAACTTGATGCTATATTCAGAATCATGTAACATTTACAATATACTTCCTTTCAAGACAGTTTGTGCTGAACCATTCCTAAAAGTGACAGTGCCTTTGGTGTTCACCATACGTGATATTAAAAAGCAATGGCAAGTTTAAGCTCCTATCTTAATCCTCACTATTAATATAGTAAATAGTTTCCTGGTTTTCTGCCTTATCCAGCTAGCATTGCAGTATTTTGCCATTACAAGTAGGTAGTGAAAGTTATTCTCAAAATTCCACTTGATCTGTAGTTGCTATGATAGAACTTAAAGTCTTATTTTTAAAAATAGGATGAAATCCTATACTTATATTTAAACTTGTGGGGAATGGAAGGTGATTTAATACAGAAAGGAAAAGAAGAATTCATTCAAATATCTAAAACTACACTAGGTACAGAACTAAAAACTTTCATGAAGATCTAATAAGAAGGCCTAAAATTCTAAAGTTATTCATTTTAGTGTGTAGCAATTTATTAAAAATATTTGCTCATTGCTTTCTTAAAGAACCCACACGTGTTATGAATTGAATTTTGTCCCTCAAAAAGACATGTTCAAGTCCTAACCCCAGGTCCTGTGAATTTGAACATGTTTGTAAATGAGATCTCTAAAGATGCTATGGTTAAGATGGGGCCATATTGGGAAGGCCAAAATCCAATAGACTGATGTCCTTATAGGGAGAGGAAATTGGGAGAGAGAGAGATTGAGAGGATAGTGGTGGTGGGGAGAGAATGCTATGTGATGGAGAAAGACCATAAAGTCAGGGAACCCCATGGATTGCAGGCTACCCACCAAAGCCAGGGGAGAGGAATTGAATGGATTCTCCCCTTTAGAGGAAAGTATGGCCTTGCTGAAACTTGATTTCAGACTTCTAGCCTCCAGAACTGTGAGACAATAAATTTATGTTGTTTAACCCAACTGATCTGTCATATGTTGTAATAGCAGACTTCGAAAATCAAGACAGACTCTCAGTATCAGTGTTTTGCATGAATTCCATATTATGTTTTGACATTTAAAACAATTCATAGGAAGAAACCTTATAATTTGTATGGAAAACGGATGTTTGTGAAGCTCCCTAATTAAAATAATCCTGTGAACTTGAATACTGATATCACTATGGCCACATTTCCCTAACATTCTGAATGTTATCATACATGTTAGAATTATAAATGCAATTCATAACTAGAAGATGAAAGAAAAGAAGCACAATGATACAAAAATGTAAGCCTGAGGATCATCGATAAACATAGGACTATAGACAAAATTCTTAGACCTATTAAGGAATTATTTAAAAATATTTGGATTTATCTGTAGTGGGTTGAATTGGCCCCTCAAAAGATGTGTCCTTTGGAATCTGTGAATTTTATTTCATTTGAAAAGGGTCTCTATAGATGTAATCATGTTAAGTTAAGGATTTTGACATAAGATCATCCTGGATTACCAATGTCAGCCCTAAATTCAGTGACAATAGTCATTATAAGAGACAGAAAAGGATAAGATAGAAAGATGAAAGCCATGTGAGATGGAGTCAGAGATTGGAGTGATGTAGTCACAAGACAAAGAATATCTGGATTCACCAGAAGTTGGAAATGGAAAGGGAAAGAATCTCTCCTAGAGCTCATATAGGGAGTCTGAATATGCTAACATCTTGAGTTTTCACTTCTGCCTTCCAGAACTACAAAAAAAGTAAGTTTCTGTTTATTTAAGGCCCAACATTTATGGTAATTTTTTTTACAACAGCCTTAGGAAACTAATGTACCATCCAGGGATTTTTATATGAAACTCATTTTTCATGTGTGTATACACAAGACAAGTCAACAGAATTTTACATTTTTTAGATATATATTGATAATTAAAGCTAATTTTCTTTCTAAAAACAAAAATACCAAGGTCAAATGACCCAGTTAGGGCAAATCTCTATAGTAAAAGAAGTCCAAAATGGAGATTTGTGGTAAGATGATAGAGTAGGAAGTTCGAAGAATTGGCCTTTCCACCAAAACAGCTAAAGATTAGCAGGAACTGTCTGAATCACCTACGTTGGAATTCTGGAGTTTAGTGGAACACTTGTTGCACTTGGTGAAGAGCTGGATGAGGAGGCTGGTAAATTGTAGTAAATATCAATGAATTTCCCCTTCCATGTAGCAACTGCCATTTCCCACCCCTCAATCCCCACTTCCTAACCACATGGCAGGCAGCTGTGGAGACTAAAGTCCAGGTTCCTACTGTAACATGCTGGTGCCAGAGTGGGCAATGAAGACCTTGTCTTCCAAATTATGGGGTATGTGATCTGATTCTTAATCACTGCCTTTGATCACTGCTATTGATTGCTCGGGCTGGCACAGAAGATGGTCATTGTTTCAACTCCTTATAGACTGAAATAGTGGAGAGAGCTTAAAAACACAATACCTCTTTTTCTTCTTATGTAGTTTTAAATTTTTTTCTCTTTTCTTTCCTGACTTGGGAGAAAATTTAGTATGTATATGTCACAAGCTGAGAGCTACAGCCAATGATAAGGGAAAAAAAAGGAAGGGGAAAGTTAGAATTCCAGAGTGATGGAGATTGAATTGTATCCCCTAGTTTGGTCTTTGTCTGCATTATGGTGGCTGTGTAGCCATTGTACAGAAGATCCCTTCAAGATATTACTTCAGTTAATGTGTAGCCCAACAAATCAGGTTGGACTTTAATTCAGTTGACTGAAGCCCTATATAAACAGAGTGAAAGTCGATGAGAGAAGAGCAATGGGGAGCAGCAAGAAGCTAGAAGTCAAGGGAACCAGGAAGAGAATGGAGAAGATGCTGCCATGTGCATTGTCACATGACAGGAAATCCAAGGAACCCAAAAGATTGCTCTCCATAAGAAGATACTGACCCAGCAGGAAACAAGTCTCCTAGCCTCTGAAATGATGAGACTACAAGTTCTTGTTGTTAAGCCAATCCATTCTCTTATTTTTTTATCAGTTGGAAAACTAAAGCACAAAGTTACAACATGACACTCAGAATGTCCAGTTCTCAACCAAAAATTATAAAACACACAAAGAAACCAGAAATATGGCTCATTATCAGGGTAGGGGTAGTGGATTTGATAGAAACCACCCTGAGGAAGCTCATAAATTAGGATTATTGGTGAAAGATATTAAGTAAATTGTCTTAAATATGTTCAATGAGCTAAGAGACTCATGGTCAAAGAAGTAAACACTATTAGTAAAATGTCTAAACAAAATAAAGTGACAGAAATTATAAAACAGAAACTAACTGAAATTCTGGGACTGAAAATTACAATAACTGAAATGAAAAAAAACTCACTAGTTGAATTCAACAGTGGATTTGAACAGGCAGAAGAAAGGGTCATCAGACTTGAAGACAAGACAATTGAAATTATTCAATATGAGGAGAAAAAAGAAAAAAAGAATGAAGAAAAAGGAATAGAGCCTGAGGAACATGTGGGGTACCTTCAAGCCTACCAACATATGCATCATAGGAGTCCCCAGAGGAAGAGGAGAGAGAAGGGGACAAATAAGTATTTGAAGAAACAGTGGCTGAAAACTTCCTAAACATGATGAAAGACAGTAGTGTACACATCCAAGAAGCTCAATGAACTCCAAGTAGTAATTAAAACTCAAGGACACTCCAAGGAACTCCAAGGACACTAAAAGGAGTCCTTTAGGCTGAAATAACAGGCCGCTAGATATTAACTCAAAGCCAAAAGAACACTGGTAAAGAAAACTACAGGGGTAAATAAATATATAATCCTGTATAATTGTGCTTTTGGTTTATAATTGCCTTTCCCCTGTACATTTAAAAGCTAAATGTGCAAAACAAAAATTAAAATGTATGTTAATGGACATTCAGTATTCAGTATGTATGTAAGGGACATTCAGTATGGAAATAGGGAGGGATGGATATATATATATGAGGAGAACATTTGTTTTATTCAAACTAGGTTGTTACTAGTTCAAGATGTTATTGATAATCATAAAGGAAACCACTAAACAATAACTTTAAAATTTTAAAAAAGGAAGAAGAATGCAATAAAGAAAAACACACTATAAATAATCAACTAAATGCTAAGAAAGTCAGTAATGGAGTAATTGAGGAACAAAAAAACTTAAATACAGAAAACTAGTATCTAAATGGCAGAAGTAAATCCTTCCTTATCAGTTATTACCATAAATGTAAATGGAACAAGTTCTTCTGTAATAGGCAGAGGTTGGTAGGTTGGATTAAAAAAGCATAATCCATCTTTGTGCTGTCCAAAAGGCATTCACTCTAGTACAAAGACCCAAGAAGGTTAAAAGTAAAAGATATTCTGTTCAACTAGTAACCAAAAGAGAGTGGAAGTGGCTATGTTATTATCAATCAAAATAGACTTTAAAATTTAAAAATTTAGGGGGGGCCGCGGTGGCTCAGCGGGCAAAGTGCTTGCCTGCTATGCCGGAGGACCTCGGTTCGATTCCCGGCCCCAGCCCATGTAACAAAAACGGAGAAACAGAATACAATAAAAAAAACAAGAAAATGTTTAAAAATGTTTCCCTTTCTTCCTTCTATCCTTCCTTCCTTCTCTCTGTCTTTCCTTTAAAAAAAAAAAAAAAAAAAAAAAAAATTTAAAAATTTACAAGAGACAAAGAAGGATATGATATATTAATAAAATCTTCAATTCAGCAAGAATAAATAATAATTATATACACATCTAACAATAGTGCCCCAAAACACATGAGCAAAAATGGACAGAATTGAAGGGAGAAACAGTTCTACAATACTTATTAGAGGCTTTAATACAAACCTTTCAATAACTGATAAAACATCCAGACAAAAGATGAATTAGAAAACAGGATTTGAACAAAACTATAAGCCAGTTACAACTAACAGACATATATAAAACATTCCACCCAACAGCAGCAGAATACATATTCTTCTCAAGTGCACACAGATCATTCTCCAGGATAGACCATATCTTAAGTCACAAAACAAGTTTCAATAAATTTTAAAATATTGAAATCATAAGGTATCTTCTCTGACCACAATGGGATAAACAAATATATCAATAACAAAGGAAAAACTGGAAAATTTACAAATAAGTGGAATTTAAGCAACACATTTTAAACAACCAATGGGTCAAAAAAGAAATCATAATAGGAATTAGAAAATACATACAGACAAATGAAAATAAAAAAACTTTCCACAATTTATGGTATGCAGCATAGGCAGTGCTCACAGGAAAATTTATAGCTGTAAATGCCTGCACACAAAATAAGAAATATCACAGATCAATAAATTAACTTCATGCCTAATGGAACTAGAAAAAGAAAACTAAACATCAAGTTAGCAGAAGGAAGGAAGTACTAAAGACTAGAGCAGATATAAATGAAATACAGAAGAGAAAAACAACAAAGAATTTTTAAAAAGCCAAGACTACTTTCTTTTAGTATCAATAAAATCAACAAAACTTTAGTCAGAATGATAAAGAAGAAAAGAGAAAAAGTACAAATAATTAAATCAGGAACAAAAGTGTGAACATTACTAGCAACTGTACAGGAGTAAAAAGGATTATAAGAGAATATTATAAACATTTTTTTTACTAACAAATTAGATAACCTAGGTGAAATGGACAAATTCCTAGAAACATACAAATTACATGAACTGACTCAAGGAGAAATAGTAAATCTTAACAGACATATAACAAGTAAAGAGGCTGAGTCAGTAATTAAAAACTCCCAAAAAACAAAAGTACAAGCTTTCACTGCTGAATTCTATCAAACATTTAAATAAGAATCAACACCTATCCCTATCTATGAGGCCAGCAAAACCCTGAAACCAACGCCAGATAAAGACAGCCCAAGAAAAGAAAATTACAAACCAATATCCCTTATGAATAAAGATGCAAAAATCCTCAACAAAATACTAGCAAATTGAATCCAACAGCATATTAAAAGGATTATACACTATCACTAAGTGGGATTTATCCCAGAAATGCAAAGTGGTTCAACATAAGAAAATTAACCAGTGTAATAAATCACATTAATAGAAGGAATGCAAAAAGAAAAAAAAAATGGTCATCTCTATTAATACAAAAAGTTTTTGACAAAATCCAGCATCCTCTCATGATTGAACACTCAGAAAAGTAGGAATAGATGGGAACTTAAAATGATTAAGGTTCTTTATGAAAAACCCACAGCAAAATCACACTTGATGAAAGAATGAATGTTTCCCCCATAAGATCAGGAAAAAGAAAAGTATAACTGTTTTCACTATTGCTATAGTCAGCATGTACTGGAAGTGTTAGTCAGAGCAATTAGGCAAAAAAAAAAAAAAAAAAGACATCAAAATTGGAAAGGAAAGGAAGAAGTATAATTATCCCTATTAACAGATGACATGATCCTATATATAGAAAATCCCAAAGAATCGATAAGAAAGTTATTAGAACTAATAAATGAATTTAGCAAAGTTGCAGTATACAAGATCATGCCTAGAAATAAATTGAACCAAGGAGGTGAAATATTTGTATATTAAAAAATACAAAACATTGCTGAAAGAAATTTGAAAATATCTAAATAACTGGAAAGATGCCAGTGAACATGGTTTAGAAGACTTAATATTGTGAAGATATTAATAGTACCCACACTGATCTGTAAATTCATTGCACTCCCTATCAAAATTCTAGCAATGCTTTTTTTTTCAGAAATGGAAAGTGTGAGCCTCAAATTAATATGGAATTACAAAGATACCAAATAGCCATAACTATCGTGAAACTGAACAAAGAGGACTCACACTTCCAGATATTAAATTTACTATAAAACAAAATAATTAAAATGATATGGTACTGACAGTAGACATGTAGAACAATGAAATAAACTGTGAGTCCAGAAATAAACCTACACTATATGGCCAGCTGAATTTTGACAAGGGTGTTAAGTCTATTTAATCGGAAAAGAATATTCTCTTCAACAAATGATGCTGCTGCACCTAGAACTACACATGCAAAGTAATGAATCTGGACTCCTACCTCATTCAAAATGGATCAATGACTTAAATATAAGACATAAGAATATAAGACCCATTCAAAAAACAGAGAAATATTGTTAGGACTGTATATTAGGCAACAGATGTTTAGATTTTATACCAAAAGCCCAAGTAACAAGAGAAACAATAAATAATTTGGACTTCTTCAAAATTAAAACTTTTGTACGCCAAAAGGCATTATCAAGAAAGTGTAAAGACAGGCTACAGAATGGGAGAAAATATTTGGAAATAATATATCTGATAAAGATTTAATATCTAGAATATATGAAGAATTGCTATAACTCAAAAACAAAAATACATACAACCCAATTTAAAAATGGTCAAAAAAGGTGCACGGGTGGTTCAGTGGTAAAATACTTGCTTTCCATGAGGGAGACCTGGCTTCTATTCCTGAACCATGAACCACCACCCCCACCAAAAAAAAAATGTTTTTAAAGTGGCAAAGGGTTAAAGTAGGCATGTCTACAAAGAAGAATGGACAAATGACCAACAAGCACATGAAAAGATACTCAACATCATTAGCTATTAGAGAAATGGAAACCAAAAAGTATGAGCTACCACTTTACACTTATTAGCATGGGTATTATTTTAAAAATATAAAATAGCATGCTTTGGCAAAGATACAGGAAAAATAGGAACTTTTGTGCATTTTTTTACAATTCCTCAGAAAGTTGAAGGAAGTATTGTTTTGTCCCAGCAATTCCACCCCTAGGTGTATAAACAAAACAATTGAAAATTGAAACTGGAACAGATATTTGAATATTCATAGCAGCATTAATCACAATAGCCCAAAGGTGGAAGTTACCCAAGTGTCCATCAACACATGAATGGATAAAAAGAATGTGGCATGGAATACTACTCAGCCATGAAAAGAAATGAAGTTTTGATACATGCTATAACATGGAAGGAACTTGAAGACATCACATTAAGTGAAATCAACCAGACGCGAAAGGACATTTGAAATACTTAGAATAAGCAAATTCACAGAGACAGAAAGCAGAATAGTGGTTACGAGAGGTGGGGCTGGGCGGGAAAAGGTGAGGAATACTTATTGGGTATGAGTTTCTGTTTGGGATGACTAAAGTATTCTGGAAATACATCGTGGTAGAGGTTATATGACATTATCAATGTACTTAATGCCACAGTTATTGTACAGGTAAAAATATGAAAATGATTTTTATGTATATTCTGCCACAGTAAAAATATAAAACATAAAGGAACCCAAGATTAATAAGACACATTCCCTCGCTTCACATGGCATTCAAAACATATCCTATAATCATATTAAAAGCATAGTTCTGTGGGTGTTTCAAGGCAAACTAATAAATCCTGACTGGGTTGTTGGGGAATGCTTCACACTTGACTGTAATGAAAGACAATATATAGGAGGTAATTAGGAGGCTGAAGCAAGTATTTACCTGAAAGACGTTGAAGCATAGTCAGGCAGGAAGGATGAGAGGGCAGGAAGAGATAACGTTCTCTTCTGAAATGGGAGAATAGAAAAAAGGAATCAGGTCTAGTATTATTTCAAACTATGGCCTTTCTCTTCACACTTTATCTTATTCCCTCCACTTAAGGTTTTAGAAGATAACTGCACAAAGGAAATAGAGGACATCAAACAGAACTTCCTTAATGTTCCATTTAAAAATCCACATACGTACTTGCATATGAACTCATTCTCCCCTTTTTTCTTCCTTAGAAACCAGATTGGCTGTCCTTCCTATCCAATTCCTTTGCGTTGCTTTGGATCATATCCATTAACTCTTCATATGAACCCTACCATATATCTTTCCTAATAAAACACTTTTTACTGCATAGGGCCTTCCTGTCAACACTTAACATATTCAAATTTCTACCAGTTTTTTTTTTAACTGTCTCTAAATTTGAAACATCTACTACTATCCAATCTCTTGGATAGTGCGTGCCAAAATCTCTTGAAATAATTTTTTATAACCTCTATTTCCATTTTTTTTCACCTTCTGCTCATGTCTCAATGCGCTCAATCTGTTGCCATTTCCCCTTCTCAGTCTACGAAAGGATGCTCCCAAAGTTCCTTTATAGGTCTCAAGACATAAAATATAAGGACCATATGTCAATTCTCATCCCCTTGATTTTTCATCAGCATTTGACACTGTAAAACATTAATACTTTCTTGAAACGCATCTTTCCTTGGTTTCCATAACACCATACTATCCTAATTTTCTTCTTACTTCTATTCCTAGTCTTTTTCAATCTTTTTTCTTGGCTCATTTTCTACTCCCAGCCATTAAGTATTGTGATTCAAATCATTTCATTCTCTCTCTAGAGGATCTCAACCAAAACCATGGCTTCTATTACCACCTATATCTTCATAATTCGCAAATTATTAGCTCTTATTTCTTTTTGGTTCCCAGAATAGCCTCTGGGGTTCTCTATCTTGGAAATGTCCACTGTCTTTTCAGGAAAGGAAGCCACAAATCTTTTTATTTATTTATTTATTTTTTACATGGGCAGGCGCCAGGAATTGAACCCGGGTCCTCTGGCATTACAGGCAAGCATTCCTGCCTGCTGAGCCACCGTGTCCCACCCAGGAAGCCACAAATCTTAAAGTCATCTTTATAAATTTTCTTCTTAATTGTCTATTTTTATCTTAAACCACTTTCCCCATTTAATCTTATGTTCATACTGTCCTCTTTTTATTCTTTCTCACCTTAGAAAGTTTGTACATAAAGTCTCTCCTACTTGAACACTCTCCTTGCCCTTCTCTTCTCACCCATTTATATAGTTATTTTGTACTCTGGCTTCAGAAATTTATATAGATTTAATAAATATTTCTCAGAGAGATGATTCCATGTCATTGTAAATAAATATTTAGAAGACTATGTAAAAATCAATACAGTAAGTGGCTAAATTAAAGATGTGCCAAATGCACACCTAAAGAATAAATGAAAAATGTTCTATCCTAATTTCTAATGATGGCATCACACACATATATCCGATGTGCTATATCTTAACTTAGAAGGAAATGACCATTGCATGCTTGAGAAATTTATTAGATGACTCAAGTTGTTATATTGATAACAAATATATTAAAGCCAAATATGCTCATGATGAATTTGAATACAATTATTTTTTAAAATGTGACAATGAAAATAACTGTATTTTAATTAGCATTTTATATGCATGAGTTTAAATATATATGTAACTAACTTTATAAGTAAATATGATAAGCAGACATTTGACTATTCTATTTAGATTCCTTAAAGTTTATATACACTAAAATTAACCCAAATCTCCTTTTTCTTTATTCTCATTGGGAAAATTATACATTACCTTATATTTTAGACCATTTATGTTAGAGAATATACAGTAATTAATTACTCTTCATGTCTCTAATTAGGGTCTGAATACCACAGGGCAAAAAGCCCTATCTGTTTTGTTCATTATTGAAGCCCTAATTTCCTGGCACATAATTGTTTTATTAATATTTATCTATTTGATTAATGAGGGAGAGAACTTTGGGGAAACACATACACTAAAGGAGCAAACGGAGGATGGAGAACCAGGCAAGGAGGTAGAAGGAGTAGTCCAAATAGAGAAATAATTAAAAAGGAAAATAAGTGTCTTAGAAGTTAATTAAGGGAAAGAGATCTTTTTTGTTAGTTTCAGAAATGAAGAAAAGGATAATCAGGTCAAATGTTGTAGAATGACAGATTAGGATGATTCTGGGAAGACACTCTTACCTGCATTATTTTAAGTATAAATGACATAGTACTTTAAAAATCATGAGTACTGCTGAGCATAGAAAATTAACAAGTCTAACACCAATATTATTTATTCTTTAAGGCTTAGATGTTTATAATATTTTGTTATGATAGGAATTATATAGTTCATGTTATACCATGATTCTCAGATGGTAAAGCTTTTAAGAAATATTTCAAGTTCGAGTAATTAATATTTTACAATTAATAGTATGTGTTAGTTTTTAAAATCTCCCTGAGGTCTCAGATGGCCTTGGTCATATGTCCAGAAAAAGGTGGGTTTTGGGTGTATTTAATGTTTTTTTTTTTTGAGTTAAAATAAACAGCTTCTTGGTGGCAAGTTAAAATAAAAAGTATGCTTTAAACTAACACTCCTGTTCAGTAATCATGATGGAGGCAATATTGGCTGACCTTTGGACCAAGGAAAATTTGATTGGCAAAGATGGTTAGGGAGGACCTATATTCTGTAACTTTGAGGAGG
This sequence comes from Tamandua tetradactyla, assembly GCF_023851605.1. Taxonomy (NCBI): domain Eukaryota; kingdom Metazoa; phylum Chordata; class Mammalia; order Pilosa; family Myrmecophagidae; genus Tamandua; species Tamandua tetradactyla. The sequence goes on along the minus strand of NC_135333.1, from coordinate 82,877,112 downwards.
CCTTTATATGACATCTATCACTACTTCTGTGCTGCACTGACAGAGCTGATTAATTGCAACAAAGACAGTGTAGACCACAATGCCTAAAATATTCAGCATCTGGCTCTTTTACAGAAAATGTTGCCAACCACTGTTCTAAATCAGTGCAGTCCAATAGAACTATAATGTAAGCCACATATGTAATTTAATTTTTCTAGCAGACTTTGAAAATTTCTAAAATAAAAAATCAAACAATATTAATTTTCCGAGTATATTTTATTTAACCCAATATATCAAAATGTCATGTCAGCATAAAATAAAATCGATGTTAAAAAAAGTATTAGAGAGACATGTTACATTCTTTTATTTCTACTAAGGTTTCAAAATCCTACACGTATTTGAAATAACAATACATCTCAATTGACTAGCCACATTTCAAATGCTTAATAGTCCCATGTGGCAAGTGGCTACCGTATTAAAAGGCACATGTTTAAAAATTTCAAGAGATGAAAGTTTTGTGGGAGAGGGAAACATGTTTTGCATGGGAGAGGAATGTAAATAATTATTGCCAGAAGTTAAAGTGTAATCGATAAAATCTGACCACAAATACTTTGTGCTCACCTTTGACTTGCTTTCACCAACAGTATGCAATGAAAGTGGCATTGTATGAGATCCAGGGTCTAATCCAATAGAAGGTCTGTAGCTTTGTCTTTACACTCTTGGAAAACATCCCCTACAGTTTAAGGGAGCCTGGACCAGACTACTGAAAGATGAGACATGATGGTCAGATGCATAGATGAGAACACCACCGAAACTCTGGACATATGACCAAGGCCATCTGAGACCCTCTTGCCTTAATATACTGCAGCTATGTAAACCCGGGTGATGACCACCTAGATTATCTCAATCCAAGATTCGGAATCGTAAGCAAATAAATGATTATTGTTTTAAGTCATTAGGTTTGGGAAGGAGGTGGGTATAACACAGCAATGATGACAGATACAACATATTTTATCTCATGTTACCCATGCAAGGTCTCTTGGGGAAGCAGGCTTTCCCACTCTGTTAAATCTATGCCTTTTTCTGAAAAAGTGAAAAGATTTAGCTGCTCTTCTGGGACTACAAGAAATTTCAGACAAGCTACATAGACTACATAATACTTGGATAATTTTCTGCTCAGAGATAAATGTAAAAGGTGATGTGAGGAAGGTAGAGAGAGTTTTTATGTAATTCACATCCACATGCCATTGCCATTCTCCAAACAGCCTACTTTACTGCCAATTGGCATTTCTATGGCATGGACACATATGTGAGTCTACTCCTTTCCAGCATTCCGTATGAAAGAGGGATTCAACCTCTATTTTCAGACTTACATTCTCAAAATTAATAAAGATGCTCTAATAGTATCCTTTCCAATGTTTTCTAAAATCCATTGGCCTCTAATTCTATTTTTCCTTTCCAAAGTTAAGCAATCTTAACTTAGACAGTGGTGGGGTAGGCAGCTATTTCTGCCCAATCACATCTTTTCCTGAATTTTACCTGTTTTACAACTATATAGTGAGAGGCTCCTTCTGAACAATGGCTATGCGGCCAGTATGGGGTTGGATCACCAGTCTATGGTGGATAAGTAAGGGTGGAGGGAGAATGGAGCATACATTGGTTATTTGCATATTATTTTGTCACATTCATCTGTCCAAATAAATTGCAAGCTTTGTATGGTGAGTAAATTAGTACATACTTCTTGCAATCACTACCACATTTGCACAGAATTGAATGCACGGTGAATACCAAATACATAATTGTAATTTACAAATTGAGCCAAAAACTCTCTCCAGATAGAATTCATGCTGTTTACATTTTCAGCCTTTCTCTCCTCCAAAGGATGCTTTTGCCTACAATACTTTTAAAGTCGGGGGTGGGGGGGAGGGGGAGTGTAAACCATTCTCTAAAAAGCTACATAGACTACTAGCACCTGAATAATTTTCTGCTCAGAGATGAATGTAAAAGGTGATGTGAGAGAGGTAGAGGGAAAGTTCTTACGTAGTTCACATCCACAAGAACACATTTCTAGTTGCCTTCAAGCTGGAAATTGAGAATCAGGCCTAACTGCTTAATCTGTAATTTTTTGATACTTTCATTAATTTGGTACTTATCGTTTACAATCTGCTTCCATCAAATGGATTTTTTTAGGTTGCTTATTTTCTAAAATGCCCTTATAAATAGATTCTTTTATTGTTGTTCTCATGAGACAGTGTGATTATTTCAGAAACTAAGGAATCAGCATAAGACCTCAGGGCATTGATCTAGGGTGAAACATGAGAATTCATTCATTATATGAATGAATAAAATATGAATTCTCTACTGATTTTATAAGTTTTCAGAGTGATTAGCAGATGGCAAGAGCTCAGATTTCTCTAAACAGCATCATTTTTTCAAAGTCCAAATCATTAACTATTTCTGTTCAGACCTTATTGCAACTCTAAGGCAAAATAATAAAAATATTTTTGGAATTATTATAAACAACAAATATGCATTCTATGCATGTGAGCATAAAAGTTTACAAAGTGAGATCCCTACCATGCAGTTACAGGAAGGCTGAAATTGTAGGATGGCATTGGCAAATATGGCTAACTCCTAGAGAGTTCCGATAAAAATTCTGAATAAACCTTCGTGATTTTAAAAAGCAAATTTTAAACTTTGCTTAAATATTTTGTCATTAACTTCACTTAATAAATTGCTATTTCCCAAAAGTAAAGTACTCATTACAAATGACATTGTTCCTAAGAAACAGTTCTTGCCTTTTATTACTATTTTTTATCCAAGAAGAAGGAAATGTAAAGGAAATGTCCCTAATGTGATTTTTGTACATTTGTTTGCTGCTTTTGTCTTCCCTGCCCAATTTATTTTATTTCTGAATTAAGGTATTTAATTTCATGAAACCAGATAATTGCACCATTATACTAGTATAATACTGGATTTCATGGAACTAGTCACTATAAACAGGCATAATAAACCACCAGGACTTCTCAGAGAAACACAGTGGAATAACAATATAAATCATAAATACAATCATTCTGTCTTTAAGCACTGAATCATTTTCTAAATCTAGAATATGACCTTAAATATTCTGATTAAAATTTATTGTATTAGTAAATTTGTTGAAAATATTTATTGAGCCAAATTCTCCTTGGTGCCAAAGTTTCTTCCCAGTAGTAGACATAACAGTTGCAAAAAAGTGAAGTTCCAGCAGCTTAAGAGAGTTAGTGTTTTTCTTGAATGAGTCTAGAGAAAATGTATGCCTATAAGCATAGATTTTTGTTAATCAGTATTTAATAGGAAACTTTCGGAGGATTAACACTCATAAAAGCAAGTTAAAAAGTTTCCTTTCACTTGGAAACAACCAAAGACCATTTAAATAAAATATTGATGTTTTTGGAAGGTTTAAGAATATTGGGATTTTTTTTTAAATACAAGCTTTTTAATGTGTATATATATATACTCCTCTAAGATTCCTAAAGCAAGGTAAATTTCCCTTCCTGCACATACAAAATGCCTTCAAGCTGACTCTCCTTCTTAGCTCAGAGTCTTATATGTGGTTTGTATGATATTAATGAAATTAATTCTTCAACTTACAGTCTGGACGTCAACCCACCCCACCTCCTCAAGGACCTTGTTCTATTTGCTACAGATTCTTTCTCCAATATATTCAATATCTTTTTGTTTATTTATCCAGCCAGGTTGGCATCCTTAATGATTCCTTCTCTGTAGGACAACAGGATTCCTGAAAGAATGGTGGCTGTGTTCCCAATATGACCAACATCTCCAGGATTGTCCTCCTACCTCCATCCTAATGCCTTTATCCTATTGCCTCAAATCTGGAGTCTCCCTTTGGATTCATGAGAATTGAAAAATCTGCCTGCCTTGTATTTCCTCTCTACTCTCAGAGGATTCTTTCCTCTGTTCAGCATCCCAGGGGTTGGTTCTGCCCATGACCATCTTGCATCCATCTCATGGCCTGGCCCTGCTCGGTCCCTACTTATCCAGGTATGGAGTTAGCCCAAACGGAATCTTTTCTTATAGCTTTAAAACATGTTCCAGTCTTCCATATCTAAAAAAAAAAAAAAAAAATTCCTTTACTTATCCCATATTCTTCTGTAGCCTCACTCTCTCTCTCTCTCTTGCTTGTTTTTTGAGCTAGGGTACTTGAAACTGTAGCCTACACTCAGACTCCACTTCTTCATCTCACATCCCCCAGAATATTGTCTTCTGTTCTCAGCAGTAATTTGAAATTTCTCCATCTAAAGATGCTATTGCCTTCCTATTTGGTACCTCCAAAAGATACTGTTGGGAATTTATTTTAGTCAAACTCCTTATGTTCTAAGACACTGTAGACTATTCCCTCTTTCCTGAAATTCTCTCCTACAATACATATGGCACATCTTTCTTCTGGTTTCGTGGGCAGTGTGAAGGGTGTAAATGAGATTATTTACTAAGGAAAGTGATACCAAATTTATATATAAAAGCATGAAATATGAATTTTCATGAGTTACAATGTGCAACTTTTAAATACTAGCACATTTTGAGCATGATGACATAAAACAACCGCACACACATGCTTCATTTGGCTCCTTGCTCGACATTACTAGGGAGGTGCTGGCTGAGTGGCCAGGAATTTTCCTAGGTTGAAATGATTTTTGAGAACAGCGTCTGGGGTCTATACCAGACTAACAGCCTTAACCAGACAAGTGGCACCAAAGTCCAGTGCTTCTCCAACAGGGAGGCCATCTATTCAGAGCTTAGGTTCTCCTGCAAGTGAGGCAAATGTGTCTCCCTAAATTTTTCTAATGAAAAATGAAAACAAATGGAGGCAGATGGGGAGGGTGGGAATGAACAGTTGTTTCCACTGGAGTTCTGAAACGGTTATTGTGAGGCCCAGGGCTAAAGGCTGGCTGGGGTTGAGGTAGTGCTTCTAACAACATGATGGTACCCACTGGACAACATATTGGAAGAGTAAAGGTTGGGTTTGCTTTGCCCGCCAACTGAAGTTTCTTTCAGTTCAACAATTATTCCTTGAGTGCCTGTTGTATGCCAGGCATTCTGTTGGGCAGCGGGGACACAACCAAGAGGAAGGCAAGGCGTCTATCCTTAAGGAACATCAGTTCAGTGAACTGTCAATTCCATAAGGTAGGAATCAGAGCAGCACCTCACCCACAGAAAATCAGGAATACTTCATTTATCTGGCAGACTCTCTTCCTCCTCCTTTACAGAATTCAGCAAGTCATTTAGGAGAAGCCCTAAATTTCACTCCCCAGTACTCTTACAATCCTTTTTATACCTATATTTCTGACAGTCTGGATATGGATTTTATTACTATCCCTGGTTCGTTAAAAGGAAATTCATTTCCAGAGAATGTATTATTGGGGGTATCAATGTACCTCCTGCACTAGTATTTAAGATGTGCTACTTGGATAAAGCATTGGCAGGGTCTTTTGGCTCATTCCATGTTATCCACATTTCTGCTCCGTTAGTAAGTATTCCTCCTGCTTTGGGATTTTAGTTGTTAAGAAGACAACCAAATTGAATCAAAACAATTATGCAATAATATGCATGCCAAGGTTTCCTGGCATCATTTACCAGAAATTATACAGGGTTAGAGTGTGTTGCTCAAATATTTTATTTATATTCAACTTGTCCCAAGGTATTGCTAAGAATAGGAATGAATATATAGCCTGTTTATTCAAAATATTAAGCCACATAGCCAAATTTGGACTAGTTAATACTGAATCTCCCTTATGAATAGAGAATATGGAATTGAAAAATGAATAGCATGGAAGACAGAGTGACTCAGAAATCTAAGAATAGCCAAATCATGTGAAAAGACGCAAAAGCTGTTTCAAAATGAACTACATCTGCCTGACTCACAAAACTGACAAATTACATTATTTAGATCTATGCAAAATAGCATTTAACCAACATTTTATCTGCATATTTAGTTTCACTTTAGGTTGATTTGGGTTTACCTTCTTAATGTGAGATAATTATAGGTTCAAAGGTATATTCTAGCTCAATGTATAACCTTAATCTAGTTTATTTTGTTTTGTTTCTATCAGATTCTAAGTTAATAACCTAGAGTGTTTGAAATTATTTTAAGAGATTTGAAAATACACTTTGGAAAAACCAGGTTTTCCTCAGAAGTCTAGGATACTCTAACCACTGAAGCTTTGTAGCATTTTATAATATGAAATACCTCGGACACTATGGAAGTTCTAGGGTTGCCCTAGGTAAATTCTGGTCAATTCTCTCTGGGAATAATTGGATATTCTAAATGGGGTATCCCCTCTTCTTTAATGTTACAAGCTGCTTTATTGGGGTCTAAATTGAGACTATAACTGAGAATAACCTGAAAGGGTTACTAAGAATAGCCAAATTCTTAGTTTGCTAAGTCTGTTATAACAAAGTGTCACAGGCTAGTTGGGTTAAAACAACATAAATTTATTGTCTCATGGCTCTGAAGAGTAGAAGTCTGAAATCAAGGTGTTAATAGGGCCATGCTTCTTATTGAAAGGAAGAATCCATTTCATACCTCTCTCCTGGCTTTTGGTGGGTGGCTGGCAATCCATCCATTCCTTGGCTGGGGTAGTATAACATGATCTCTGTCTCTATTACATGTCTCTTTCTCTCTTTCTCTACCTCTGTCTCTCTAATTGTGCTCGAATATCCACTCCTTATAAGGACACCAGTCATATAGAATAAATGAGATTAAATGCCCACCCTAATCGAGTTTGGACTCATTCTAACCAACAACATCTAAAAAAGAATCTATTTCCAAATGTGGTCATATTCACAGAAGTAGGTGTCAGGATCTGAACATGTCCTTTGGAGTAACACAATTCAACTCATAACAGTGGGCATACTCTTTATCACTCTCATCACCACACTTGCCACTGGCATACCACCTTCACCACCATAACACTGAACCCTCTAGCATTCCAAAACCTATATCCTGAATGTCGTTCTTGAAAGTCCTTGAACTTCCTTGCCTTAATTCAAATCTAGATCTCATTTCTGGGCTCAGCTTTCTCTGTGGCCCTTACAAGGAGAGGTGGGTTTCTCTTTCATATGGTGGTGTGAGTATCTTTACCATTCCCAATGACCATTTCCATATAATTACTTCCTCTTCAAAACCCTTTTTTACAATCTCTTGCCACCTTGAGAAAATATTCAACCCTTTTTATTTCAGCCATTATCCACTGACCTTTCATATATCCCCCTCGTGATGACAGTGTAGCTGTCCTAACTACCTCTGTCATACTCTATGACTCCAATGTCCATAGGTGACCCAGTCAGCAGTAAGGCTTCTCATTTTTGTGAACTTCACACTCCGATTATTGCTTCCCTCTGTTCCACTTTAGCCAATTACTCCAAAGGTCATACTCTGGACTTCATTTATACCAAAACCATACCACCCCTAAAACCGTTTTGCATATGTTTCTTTCTCTCACCACCATCATTAGCTTTCCATCCATTTGCCCTATATCCATAGTGCTTTGACTTCAGTCAACTGATCTACCACCCTTTCAATTACCATCAGTCCCCTTCAGGTTTCACTTTCCTCTTTGTCCACCTTAGATTGGTCGTTCTTGATACTCTTTTACAAATATCCTTAACTGTCTTACATTACTCTTCTTCCATTGTACAAACTTAAAAAACTCTAAATCAGGATGAATCAAGTTAATTTCTCCTTACCAGCTAAATATCACACAGAATAATTATATCACAAAATGCCTGCTTTTATTTTAAGTGCATTAAAAAAATCATATTGGCATTCAATACTATGAGCATTCTTTTGTGTTTCTCTAATAGACTTGCTTTCCCACTCCTCAAAATGTTTATTTCATACCTATTCCTCTCTCCTAAAATTCACACTGAAACATTTTGGTAACTACCTGGGCTAATAACTTCACCTTAAATGCCAGTTGACAATGTAAAAATAATCAGTCAGGAACCCCTCAGCTTTTACCACCACTTCTGCAACTCTGCATGCAAACAAAATTCTGAATGTATCTTTCACTCTCCCTTCTTGTTATAATGAAAGAAATCTTTCTCACAGTTTCAAAAGTCAATCTCTCAATTTGTGCTATGGATATATACCCATTTACTTTAAAGAAAGTTATTAATTCAGTTTTTCTTCTTCTCTGCCCCACCTCCATCATAGCTTTAAGTTCATTACCGCTCCCACTGCCCCTACTCTTCTCGCCCACCATTGTCTGTCTGTCTGTCTGTCTCTTTCTCTCTTCCTCTCTCTGTTATTCATCCCAATTAGGCCATAATTCCATCTCTGCCAAAAAGTCCTTCCCTTGGGCCCACATAAAGATAATCCCAGTTATCCTTCTTCCACCACTTTCCTTGCCTACCAATCACTTCTCAACAGACTCCAATCTAGCATCTTCATCGACCACTCCAACAGTATGGCACTTCATACTTGTTACTCAAAACTTCTTTATTAAAAGCCTAATGAACATAACTCTATCCTCATCTTAATCCACTTTTCGGCAAAATTTAACCCAAATGACTATTTCTTCATATTTGAAAGCTTCGGCACTCTTGGTTTGCTGAACATCACAATTTCCAGGTTTTTCTTCCATCCTTGTCTGTCCTTTTGTGTCTGACCTCAAAATATTGGTTTTTCAAGTCTTAGTTCCAATTCCTCTCCTCTTATCTTTCTACATCATCTCCCTAGGAGAGTTTATCCTTTCTGATAGTTTAAAATACCATCTACATGCTGTTTCCTGTCTGTGAAACACTTCCATTTTATAACCTTCTTACACCTCAACTCTTCCCCTCAATAGCATTGCATGCATTAGGATGCGCCAATTGCTTTGATGACCACAAAATCTCAGTGATTTATCCCCCACCCACTACCCACTCAAATAAAGGTTTATTTCTTAGTCGTGTCATAGGTTGATCAACTTGTGTTAGATTTTTAGAGACACTCTTCTTGGTGGGGATTAAAGATTTATAGTGTCTTTTTTTCAATATAGTGGCTCCATCACTTTCTAAAATCTCAGATTTCTTCCCTGGATCAGTTTAAGCTTTGTAAATGATCAATACATCCATATTTTCTTTTCTTGTTATTTCATAATACATAACTATGACTTCTGTGCTTAAAAAAATTTTCCTCTGCTTTCTTTTGAAAATTTTTAAAAGTTCTTTTGAATCATGGATCCATCTGACATTTTGATTTAAAGAATAGAGTATCATAACCTTAATATTATATTTTTAAATGGGTTAGAAAATTATCTCACTTTTTATTGACTTTCCACACAGTTAAAATACAACCATCATCATTTATAGGTAATAAATAACCATTATATAGGTACTATACCTATACAAATCTGGATCTATTTCCTGTTTCTTGAGATTATTCCATGATTCTCCACTTCTTTACTAGTATCATACTCTTTAAATCATGAGAGTTTTCTTCCAAGCAGAGTGCTTTATAGGGCTAATTCCATCATAATACTCTTTCTTTCCAGAATTTTCCTAATATTTCTTAATTGGTTATTTTTAAGGAAAATAACTACAATACTTTCTCAACATACCCTAAGAATTTTGAGTATTTTAATCGGTATCATTAAATTTGTGGATTAGCTTCAAAGAAAACTGCCCTCTTCTCAATATGCTTTTTTCTAAGATTCTTTTACTCAATTTTTCAACTCTTTATGTACATCCATAAGTAGAATCCTACATAGTAATATTTAAACATATCCATTTGTAGCTAGTTATTGATTTTGAAATTATGATATTAATTTTAAAACCATTTACCTTGCAGAATTCTCTTGCTGTTTATAAAAGTTTTTCAGTGGATTTTCCTGGGGCTTTCCAGTTACAAATTATATCATTTCATTCATTAATTGATTCAAGAAATGGTTATTAAGTGCTAATATGTGCCAGACATACAATCTACATGCTAAACACTAGGAATAGAGCAATGAGCAAAACAAAAATTGGGGCAACATTGTGGCACAGTGAGGTGTGGCACTAAGTTTATCCTCAAGAACAGCTAATAAATAGCCAGGAGCCATATGGAACAATGACTAGGGGAAAATCGGTAACTGGACACACAACATATGCCAGTCTGGATCAAGAAGAACAGCTGAGATTTGACCCAGAGCGTCAGTCTCTCAAGCCACAGAGGCAAGTGTCCCTCCCACCGTGGGCATGGCAGCCTGGTTCCCAGAGGGGAAAGGAAACAGACTTTACTAGCACAAGGGCTTAGCTCAACCAAGCTCCAATTGTGGAATTAAATAGCAAATTCTGACTACTGAAAACGGGCCCTGAGTACAGATATCAGGAATAAGCACTAAAAGAACCAGGTGTTTTGCCCTGGCAGAGAGAGGGTGGAGCTGACAGGAAAAAAAATTTTTTTTGAAGTAGATATCACAAAATATGGGAAAGGAGCTGAACCCTAAGATAAAGGGGGCACATAGAACTTGACGATACATAAAGCCATATACAAACTCAAGCTCTTGATTGACAGACATGGAGAGTGGGGATCCAGCTCTGAACAGGCTTTTTAATTTTTTTCTTTTTAACTTCTTAATAGGTTATTAGACAGAACTGCAAACACTCAAAGACTCCAGCACTGCCCCAGGCAAGGGTGGAACTAAGGCATGTCTGAGAGACAAAGTAACTAGTCAAGTAAAAGGAGTTAATTTCCTAAAGGGCATATCTTCCCCAAGTAATGGTGGGTGGGGCCCAACTCATGTGTATCCCTCCTTCAGGGAATTCAGGGCCTAGGGGCTGGAAAACAGAAGCAATCAAGCCCTACTGCTGCAGCCTCCCTTTCAATCTTGCCACTGGCAGAGAAAGTCTGCTGAAGTTAAAGGTACCACATCACTTTACACTAGTGGGATGGTGCAGGCAAACAAGCACCACATACTGGGCAGAATAGGAAAAGCAAAGAGTCTAGAGGCTTCATAGGAAAGTCTGATGACCTGCTGAGTCTCACCCTTAGGAAACACTGATGCTGGCTACTCTCTCCTCCCAAGAAATGGGCCTGTCTGGTCTGGGAAAATCCACCTGGGATTGATGATATCTGAGAAGACCTTCTTCAGAAACAAAGGCTCCATATATGCAGGGCAAGAAACAGAAAGACAAGAACTGAAAAGTTCTGATCAGTTGAACAGAACCTATGGTAGAGATCTAGAAGAAGTTGAACTGCATGTGAAAGAATAAATAGAAAACAAACCCTTTCAGCAAGAAAACCCTAGGTAAAAGAGTGAAAACAATCTCCAGAATACTAATTAAGGAAATCAAATGCCTAGATGCCAGCAGAAAATAACAAGTCATATTAGGAAAATCAAAGACATGGCCCAGTCAAAGGAACAAACCAACACTTCAAATGAGATTCAGGAATTGAAACAACTAATCCATGATGTTTGAACAGACATGCAAAATCTCATAAAAAAATCAAATCAATGACTTGAAGGAGGATATAAAGAAGACATTGGGCAAACATAAACAAGAACTTGAAAGTTTGAAAAAACAAATTGCAGAACATATGGGAATGAAAGGCACAATAGAAGAGATAAAAAAATGGAGAACTGCAACAATAAATTTGAAGAGGCAGACAGAACATTTGAAAGTTGATATACAAAAGAAACATAGGTAAAAGAATGGAAATAATATGAGCAGGGTCTTAGTGAATTGAATGACAACATGAAGCACATGAACATAAGTGTAGGGGGTGTCCCAAAAGGAGAAGAGAAGGGAAAAGGAGCAGAAAGACTAATGGAGGAAATAATCACTGAAAATTTCCCATCTCTTATGAAAGACATAAAATTACAAATCCATGAAGTGCAGACTACCTCAAGTAGAAAAAAATCAAATAGACACTCCAAGACACTTACTAACCACATTTTCAAGTGTCAAAGACAAAGAGAGAATTTTGAAAGCAGCAAGAAAAAAGCAATCCATCACATGCAATGGAAGCTTGATAAGACTATTGGCAGATTTCTCAGCAGAAACCATGCAGACAAGAAGGAAGTAGTATGATATATTTAAGATTCTGAAAGATTAAAACTGCCAACCAAGAATTCAATACCCAGCAAAACTGTCCTTCAAAAATGAGGGGTAGATTAAAATATTCTCAGACAAACAGTCACTGAGAGAATTTGTGACTAAAAGACCAGCTCTGCAAGAAATACTAAAGAGAGCACTACAGGTAGATAGGAAGAGACAGGAGAGAGAGGTCTGGAGAAGAGAGCAGAAATGAAGACTATCAGTAAAGGTAAAAAGAGAAAAAAATAGATATAACATATAAAATCAAAAAAGACAAAACAGTAGAAGAAAGTACTGCTTTTACAGTAATAACATTAAATGCTAATGGATTAAAGTTTCTAGTCAAAAGGCATAGACTGGAAAAATGTATTAAAAAACAGGACCCATCTATATGCTATCTATATGAGGCTTACTTTAGACCCAAGGACAAAAATAGGTTGAGGATTATTTTTAATGGAGACTTCCTGGAAGATGGCTGACTAGAGCAGCTTGAGATTAGCTCTGCTCCACAGAAAAATTAGAGAAGGAACAGGAGGGTGCTGAAGCAGTAATTTGGGAGTACGGCTGACCTGGGAGAGCCTTCTGCACCACATGTGGCAGCCCTGGCTGCAGAGACCAAGAAACTGAAAGGCAAAAAACTGGACCCTGCTGTGGAGGCATGGAGTGGCAGAGCCTGCAGGATTGCACAGACAGGTACACAGGACTAGGAAGTAAGCCAGGCTGCCTTCCTTGGGTGCACTACCATCACTAGAGCAGCCCCATGACTGGTGACTTACCCCAACCCCATGCACCTGGACCCTCTCACCTGCTCCCATTCCCCATGCTCCAAGTGCCCTCACCCCACCAGCCCCCAGTGCACTAACTGTCCCATATCCCCACACCAAGTGCAGCCCAACCCATCTCTCCTACACCCCTCCTAAGCACTACCTCCCCCTCCCTGTCCCCTGCAGACTGATACCAGTGCATAAAGGTTGTGGGCACTAACCTCCATATCTAGGCTACCCCCCAATAGTGTCACACAACCTCACCCCACCCTTCCTGAGCTCAGTGTATCCATTTATGGCGCTCCCAGGCACACATGTGCATGGGCCCCCAATCATGTCATTCAGGTCTGGGAACTGAATGTAAAGTGAGCTCTGAGAAAGTGCCAACCTGCACAGCCAGGTCACATCTGCCCCCAATCCATGAAGGTGTAACATCAACCTGCTGCCACAGCAGAGGCATGTACACAACTGGCCCTGTACTTAGACCAGTGTACACCAGAGTTACATCCCCTAGACTGGTACACCCGCATAGCTACATTCTCCCTGGCCGCTGGGTACCCAAGTTCACAAGCAGCAGCATAACATCCCCAACCTGTACCCATACCTGCCCTGAAACAAATAAAGGAAGTCCTGAAAGAATTTGTCAGCAAGAGACTGGCCCTACAAGAAATACTAAAAGGAGTTCTGCCAGCTGAAAAAAAAAAAAAAAAAGACAGGAGAGGGAGTTCTGGAGGAGGGCACAGAATTGAAGAATTTAAAGACTATAAAGAGAAAGAGGGAAAAGAATATACAGATCTGACAAATAAAATAAAAAATATAACATGGCTATAAATTAAAAAATCAAGAAACACTTTTTTGGTAATAACTTTGATTGTTAATGGACTAAACTTACCAATTAAAAGATACAGATTGGCAGAATGGATTAAGAAACATAATCCAGCTATATGCTACTTACAAGAGACTCATTTTAGACACAAGGATACAAATAGATTGAAAGTGAAAGAATGGAAAAAGATCTTCCTCGCAAGTCATTACCAAAAGAAAGCTGGAGTAGCTATACTAATATCAGACAAAATAGACTTAAAGACATCATAAGAGACAAAGAGACTATATACTAATTAAAGGGTCAATTCACCAAGAAGATATAACAATCATAAATGTTTATGCTCCCAATCTAGGAACTCCAAAGTACATGAGACAGGCATTGGCAAAGCTGAAGGGAGTGATAGACGTTGCAACAATAACAGTAGAAGACTTCAATACACCACTCTCCTCTATAGATGGGATAACCTGACAGAAGATCAACAAGGAAATAAAGAAGTTAAATAACTTGATAGATGAATTAGACCTAGCAGATATATATATAGGTCATGGCACCCCAAAGCACAGGTTATACATTCTTGTCTAGTGCTCATGGAACATTCTCCAGGATAGAGCATATGCTGGGGCACAAAACAGGTCTTTATAAATTTAAAAATATTGAAATTTTTCAAAGCACTTTCTTTGATCACAGTGGGATGAAGCTGGATCTCAATAACCACCAAAGAATGAGAACATTCACAAATATATGGAGATTAAATAATACACTCTTAAACAACTAGTGGATCAAAGAAGAAATTGCTAGAGAAATTAGCAGCTATCTGGAGATGAATGAAAATGAGAATACAACTTATCAGAATTTATGGAATGTGGCAAAGGCTGTGCTGAGAGGGAAATTTATTGCCTTTAATGCAATATTAAATTATATTAAAAACAAAAAATATTAAAAAACAAAAAATAGCAAAAATCGAGGACTTAACAGCCTTGTTAAGTTCCTTGAGGAACTTGAGAAAGAACAACAAACTGACCACAAAGCAAATAGGAGAAGAGAAATAATAAAGATTAAAACAGAGACAAATGAATGGGAGAACAAAAGAACAATAGAAAGAATCAATAAAACCAAAAGTTGGCTCTTTGAGAAAATCAATAAAATTGATGAGCTACTAGCAAGACTGACAAAGAAAAAATGAGAGAAGATGCAAATAAACAAAACTGGAAATGAGAAAGGGTGTGTTACCACAGACCCTGAAGAAATAAAAGAAATCATAAGAGGATACTATGAACAACTATATGCCAACAAACTAGACAACTTAGATGAAATGAACAAATTCCTGGAGACACACAAACAAGCTACACTGACTCAGGAAGAAATAGAAGATCTCAACAAACCAATTACAAGTAAAGAGATTCAATCAGTCATCAAAAATCTTTCCACAAAGAAAAGCACAGGTCCAGATGGCTTCACAGGGGAATTTTATCAAACATTCCTGGAAGAACTACACCCATCCTGCTCAAACTTTTCAAAAAAATTGAGGACAAAGGAACTCTACTTAACTCATTTTATGAAGCTAATATCATTTTAATACCAAAACTGGGTAAAGATGCTATAAGAAAGGAAAACTACAGGCCAATCTCCCAAATGAATATAGATACAAAAAATCTCAATAAAATATTAGCAAACTGAATCCAACAATTAAAAGCATTATACACCATGACCAAGTGGGGTTTATACAAGGAATGCAAGGATAGTTCAACACAAGAAAATCAATAAATGTAATACAGCACATTAACAAATCAAAAGGGAAATCACATGATCATCTTGATTGATGCTGAAAAAGCATTTGAGAAAATTCAGCATCCTTTTCTGATAAAACACTCCAAAAGACAGGAATCAAAGTTAACTATGATAAATATGATAAAGGGAATATACAAAAAACTGATAGCCAGCATCGTACTCAATGGAGAGAGACTGAAAGCCTTCCCCCTAAGATCAGGTACCACACAAGTATGCCCACTCTCACCACTATTATTCAACATTGTGCTAGAAGTTCTAGCTAGAGCAATCAGCAGGACAAAGAAATAAAAGGTATCCAAATTGGAAAGGAAGAAGTAAAATTCTCATTATTTGTAGATGATAAGATAATGTACTTGGAAGATCCTGAGAAATCTACAACAAAGTTACCTGAGCTGATAAACAAATTCAGCAAGGTGGCAAAATATACAATTAAAGTGCAAAAATCAGTCACATTTCTATACACAAGCAATGAGCTAGCTGAGGAGTCAGTTAAGGAAAAAATTCCATTCAAAATAGCAACTAAAAGAATCAAATACTTAGGGATGAACTTAACTAGGGACACAAAGGACTTGTACACAAAAAACTACATAACATTGCTAAAAGAAATCAAAGGAGATCTAAATAGATCCCTGCTCATGGATAGGAAGGCTAAATATAGTTAAGATGTCAATTCTCTCCAAATTGATCTACAGATTCAACACAATACCAATCAAAATTCCAATAACTTACTTTGAAGGCTTGGAAAAGCTACTACAAAATTCATCTGGAAGGGAAAGAGACCCTGAATAGCTGAAATCATCCTATAAAAGAAGAACAAAGTGGGAGAATTAACACTCCCTGACTTTGAAATCTATTATAAAGCCACAGTGGTCAAAACAGCATGGTACTGGCAAAAAGACAGAAGCACTGACCAATGGAATTGAATTGGGAATGCAGAAATAGATCACCAAACTTATGGTCAACTGGTTTTTGACAAGGCCCCCAAATCCTCTGAACTGAGACAAAATTGTCTTTTCAATAATTGGACGTGGAAGAACTGGATATCAATAACCAAGAGAATGAAAGAGGACCCCTAGCTTATACCCTTCACATAAATTAACTCAAAGTGGATCAAAAGCCTAAATATAAGAACTAGTACCATAAGGCTTCTAGAAAAAAATGTAGGGAAACATCTTCAAGACCTAATAATAGGAGGTAGCTTCCTAAACATTACATCCAAAGCACAAGCAACAAAAGAAAAAATAGATAAATGGGAACTCCTCAAAATCAAACACTTCTGTACCTCAAAAGACTTTGTTAAAAAAGGTGAAGAGGCAACAAACTCAATGGGAGAAAATATTTGGAAATCACATATTAGACAAAGATTTGATTTCTTGTATATACAAAGAAATCACACAACTCAACAAAAAAACAAACAATCCAATTAAAAATTTGGCTGAAGATATGAATAACCATTTTCTGAAGAGCAAATGCTGATGGCTCAAAAGCACATAAAGAGATGCTCATTTCACTGGCTATAAGGGAAATGCAGATCAAGACTATGAGATACCACCTCACACCTACAAGAATGGCTGCTATTAAACAATCAGGAAACTATAAATATTGGAGAGGATGTGGAGAAACTGGGACACTTATGCATTGCTGGTGGGAATGTACAATGGTGCAGCCACTATGGAAGACTGTTTGGCGGTTCCTTAGGAAACTAAATATCAAGCTGCCCTATGACCCAGCAATAGCAGTACTTGGTATATACACAGAGGAGCTAAAAGCAACAACACAAACAGACATTTGCACACTGATGTTTACAGCAGCATTATTCACAATCACCAAAAGATGGAAACAAACCAAACGTCTATCAATAGACGAGTGGATCAACAAAATGTGATATATACATATGATGGAATATTATGCAGCAGTAAGACAAAATGATGTCCTGAATCACATAACAAGGTATATGAGCCTTGAGGACATAATGCTGAGTTAAATTAGCCAGACACAAAAGGATAGATACTGTATGACTCTACTTTTATGACTAGCAAAGAGGTAAAATCAGAGACTTATAATACAGAATGAATACAGGCAACTTAGAGATACGTAGAAGCTTGAGAATGGTGAGCCATTAGCTAATGAAGTTGAACTCCAATGTAAGCGAATAGATAGGAGTGAAGGTGATTCTCTAGTGGGTCTAGAAGTAATATTACCATGTTGAAGATGAACAAGATTGAAAGGTGTTGTACATAACTATGTGTCCCACTGACTCACCCTAGAAATATGAATGAGTTCTTATAAGAATTACTTTGAAGATATGATTCTTGTATAAAGAGTGTTTAAGTCCAGGGTATGGAGGGAAACTGCTATTGCATACTATGAGCTATGTTCAAAAGGAAACCAACAGCACTAACACAGCAACAGCAGAGGTAAATAATCAGGTGAGGGACAAGAGTTAAGAGGAGATTTAGATTTCCTATTTGGCGAGGGTGTGTTTATTGTTTTTCTGTCTCTTGGGAACAATTAAATTATCTAAAATTGAGAATGTGGATGGACTATGGATTTTGGGCCCTCTACATGATGCCCAGTGAATGCAGGTGGCTGAAGGATGCACTGATGGAAGTAGAATGGCAAATGATGGTGTATACTTATGAACGAAGACTGTGCTGCTACAAAAAGGAACAATGTTGTGAGGCATGCAATGATGTGAATGAGCATGTGGGATACTTGGTGAAACAAAATAAGCCAGAAACAAAAAGACAACAATGGTATGGTCACATTTAAAAAATGCTTATAAGAAAACAGGGACCTAGCTTGTAAGATTTTAGAGCAGACACATTAAGTCTGGTGTGGTGATTATTATTTCTGGATTTTGAGAGTCTGTTATATATATATATATATATATATATATATATAACTTGATATTTAGAGAAAGAACAAAGCCAAGTAGGTTGGGGTTAAAGTAATTCAGAACATGGGGGTAAGGAACCATAGATGCTCTTTGAGACCAATGGAAAAAAGGTTTATTTGATCTGGAACTGAAATTTTCTGTAGTGCATAATCTAATTCAACCTGTCTGTATAGCTCATTTGAACATCTGAAACACAGACAGCACAGAGTAAGAAAGAGGTCCTTTAATCCCATATAGATTAATGTAATGCCTGGAAACATCCTAGAGTGTATTAAACAGATAATCAAAAAGTATTGGAAAAGTCCCCTGATGGAGGGGAAAAATACTATGGAACTATTAAGCTTTACCACCAGGGAATCCCCTGATACTTAAGGATACCCAAATCAATAGGCCATGCTCTTGATCATGAGGCTTACTCTTGTGAAGCTTGTAGGTAGCATAGAAGCTTAGACTACCTATAGGCATGCCTAAGAATTACTTCTGAAGGACTTCTGTTGTTGCTCAGATGTGGCCTCAGTCTCTCAAAGCCCAACTCTGCAAGTGAAATCACTGCCTGCCCGACTACGTGGGACATAATATCCAGGTTGAAAGTCTCCCTGGTGACATGGTAGAAGACTCCCAGGAATGAATCCAGACCTGGCACCATGGGATCAACAACTGCATCCTGACCAAATGGGGGAAAAGAAGTATAATTTATGAAGAATCAGTGACAGAGAGAGTTCAAATAGAGTTGAAAGGCTACTCTGGAGGTTGCTTTTTTGCAAGTTTCAGGTAGACCTTGCTACCTATCATAATCTGCCAACCCCCAACCAGGACCATTCCTGCCAATCCTAAAGAACACCTAGGGCAATTTATAATATTCTACAAGGATACCAGGTGCTAGAATAACTTGCCAGAAATCTACAATCTCTTATGGGTCCCTGGTCCAGATAAGTCCTGAAACCTAGCCCAGCCTCTCCAGAACATCTGATAGTTTCATCTCCCTACCCCATATTAGTGACAGACCATTCCAGTGTAAAAAATTTAGAATTGCCATAGCCCAAACAACCCCAATGAGAGGTATGGAAAGATCAAAGGTGATGGTGGAATTATGCATAGAAGATAGGACTTAACAAATGAATATGAATGCCGAATCATTAAATTGATATCTCTTTTAGTCTCCAATATTTTAGAGCAGCTAGAAGTAAAAACCTAAAATTGTGAAATTGCAACCCACGTCAAACTCTGAAATATGGTCTACAACTAATTATGGTGCTGTGCTTGGAAATTTATAGCTTTTTTTTATATGTGTTACTGTTCACAAGAAAAGAAGGAAAAAATGTCCTGTGATGATTAAATAAAGTATTTAAGCCCTCTATCCTCCTATATCCTGGAGCAGCTAGAAGGAAAACTATGAGAGGATCATATGGTAGCCCATGACAAACTCTGGGATCTATCCTGTAACCACTTTTTGAAGAGTGCTTTGAAAACTATTTTTTCTTTGCTTTGAATATATGTTATACTATACAATAAAAAAGTCAAAAAAATAGGTTGAAAGTGAAAGGTTGGGGAAAGATGTTTTATGCAAAAACATGCAGAAAAGAACAGGAGTAGCTATATTAATATTTGACAAATTAGACTTCAAGTGTAAAACAATTAAAAGAGATAAAGAAAGATGCAATGTATTAATAAAAGGGTTGATTCAACAAGAAGACATAACAATCATAAATATTTATGCACTAAGCCAAAGTACTCCAATATACATGAGGCAAACACTGAGAACACTTACAACTGTAATAGTGGGAGTCTTTTCTCCGCTTTCATCAATGGATGGAACATCTAGACAGAAGATCAATAAAGAGACAGAGATTTTTAATAATACAATAAAGGAATCTAGACTTAACAGATACTTACAGAACAAAACACCCCACAACACCAGGATACACTTATTTCACAAGTGCTCATGGATCACTTTCAAGGATAGATCATATGCTGGGTCATAAAGCAAGTCTCAATAAATTTAAAAACATATTCATACAAAACACTTTCTCAGATCATAATGGAATGAAGTTGGAAATCAATAACAGGCAGAGGGCCAGAAAATTCACAAATATATGAAGGCTGAACAATGCACTATTAAGCAACCAGTGGGTCAAGTAAGAATTTACAAGAGAAATCAGTAAATATCTCGAGGCAAATGAAAAGGAAAACACAACATATCAAAATTATGGGATGTAGCAAAGGCAGTGCTGAGAGGGAAATGTATTGTCTTAAATACCTATATTTAAAAAGAAGAGCAAAAATTGAGGAATTAACTATTCATTTGAATGAACTAGAGAAAGAACAGCAAACTGACCCCAAAGCAAGCAAAAGGAAAGAAATAACAAAGAGTAGAGCAGAAATAAATGAAATCGAGAATATTCTCAAACTGACCCATGACAAAGATAAAGAGAGAATTCTGAAAGCCACAAAAGAGAAGCAACATGTCAGGGATAAGTGAGCCTTGAGAAAAGATTAAGTGCCAATTTCTCGTCAGAAACCAAGGAGACAAGAAGGCAGTAGGATAACATATTTAAAGTGCTGAAAGCAAAAATTGCTAACCAGGGATTCCATATCCAGCAAGACTGTCTGTCAAAAATGAGGATAAGATTAAGACATTTCTAGATAAAAATTGTTCTGTAAATATCTGTTAAGTCTAGTTTCCTTTATTGTTTCTAGATAAATAACAGCTAGAGTTTGTCACCACTAGACAAATGCTTGAAAATATGCAATGGGGTTTTAGAGGTTGAAAAAGAAGGACATTAAGCAATAGAGAAACCCCTATTTTTAATCCAAGAAATAAGTATCTCCATTGAGGGTAATGGCATGGGTAAATATAATTGTTGGTACTAGTATATGTTTAGTTTGTACCTCTACCTTTTAGTTCTTAGAGGGCCTAAAGGCAACTGCATAAACGTAATGATAAACCAGTGGTTGTGAACTTTTATGTATTAACGTGTAATTTGTGACAAGAACTACATAAAGATAGGGAGATTGAAGGATATAAGATAATACATATATACTAGTGAAATCAAGTTGGTATCAAAACAAATGAGGTTGCTATAGATTTAGAATGTTAAATTTAAACCTCATCATAACCACAAATAAAATATCAAAGTGTATGCAAACTCATAGAGAGAGAAATTAGAGTACAATTTTCCAGGTGTGAGAGAGTGGGAGCAGAGGGCATGGGGAATTAATGCATAATGGGTGTTGAGTTCCTGTTTGGGGAGATAGAAAAGTTTTAACAATGGAATGTGGAGAGGGTATCGCAATATTGTGAAGTGATTAATCCCATTCAATGATATGCTTGGAAGTGGATTACATGGGAACATTTTTATTGTTTAAATGATATATATTCCCACTATTTTAAAAAGGAGCAACTAAAGAAGCAATGACAATTAAATGTAATACATGATTCTGGACAGAATCTAGCAAGGGAAGAGAAATGGCTCAAAAGGACATTATTGGCAACCATTGACATGTTTTCCATTTATTACATAGTGTAGAATAGTAGATACAAGTAAATCTCTGGAGCCAGACTGCCTTGGTTCAAACCCCTGCTCCACCACAATGCTGTGTGACTGCAGATAAGACACTTAACTTCTCTATACCTCAGTTTCCTCATCTGTAAAATAGAGGTCATAATAATAGTAACTTCCTATAAGGATTAATAAGTTAATGTATATAAAGTACTTATAACAGTGTCTAACACATATTAAGTCCCATATAATCATTAGCTGAGTTTCTAGGGTAAAGACTCACCATCACCTATAGGAACTTTGCTCAGATACCTACTGATCAGATGAAGAAGGCATAGTAATGGCCTGGACCACTCCATTCTCTGTATGTTATATGCTGTTCAGAATTTTAACAGAAAATATATTTATGAAAGTTACTTTGATTGCTAAGCATATTAGAAGACCCACCGAAGACATGACGTTGCAATTCCATTTCCTTCACCAAGGGAAAAACATCTATTTATTGGAGAAGCAATCTGATTAAGGGAGCAAGACTACTCAGAAAAGAGAAAAAATATTTTGTACCGCTTATTGCATATTCTATAGCAAACAAACCAATCCTAACATTTCTCCACTGGTCTAAGTAAATTAGGTGGCTATTAAGCAATAATAACAGTAATAAAATCAACTTCCACTTCTTGCTCTTCATACTCATTAGCAAATAAGGAAGCATCATTAGTAAGATAGGGTACTCTTAAATACTATCTTTGTAATTAACATCCTGAATAAGTAAATTAAATAATCAGGAAGAAGAAATCTCAACTCATTTCTTGTTAGTAGAAACTATTCAGTCAAGAGACATTTTTAAAATCAAATGCGTATCTAGGATAAAATCAAGTATAATATGATTTATTTTACAAAAATAAATAAAGTGATTGGTGGATTATTTTGCTTTTAACTGGGTTCTCTCTAACAGCTACAATCCTAATTATAATTAATTATATCAATTATGTCTAAATGAAGTACATAAATATCTTCTGACAGTTTTAGATTCAACCTCCATGGTTCAGAAAAAGAAGCTTAATTCATAATCAAGATAAACTAGGAGCTAAATTAAAGATCTTGATATAAGTAGGAGAAGATATATAATTAGTATGGCATATAAAGTATCAACAGCAATAGATTATGGTTTTAATTGATTACTTGAATCTGAAAGTTGTTTTTAAAGATATCTATTAATATCAAAGCTTTAAAAATATCAAAATTTAAATTTATACTTTTACTTATTCCTACATGTACACAAGAAAATATTTGAATTAAAAAGGAAAGAAGAGCAGTGTGATGGTGGCTCAGCTGGTAGAATTCTCGCCTGCCATGCCAGAGACACAGGTTCTA
Source organism: Tamandua tetradactyla (assembly GCF_023851605.1). Classification (NCBI taxonomy): domain Eukaryota; kingdom Metazoa; phylum Chordata; class Mammalia; order Pilosa; family Myrmecophagidae; genus Tamandua; species Tamandua tetradactyla. The sequence continues at coordinate 82,853,919 of NC_135333.1, read as the reverse complement.
TTCCTGGTGCCTACCCATGAAAAAAAAAAGGAAAGAAATAAATTAACCAGTTTGTTTGGAGTAAACAAGGTTTAGTACCCAGATAACATAAACTTGAGTGTTTTATAAATATTTCACTTGGTATGACAGAGATAAAATATCAATCTTAAAACATTGTGGTTTACCTTACCACCTTAGTAGTAGGTAAAGGTCACCTTATAAGAAAGTATATCCATGACCATCTTTATTCCAGGAATTATGCCAAAGAGACTTAAAAGATATATTAACAAACCACAATGCATGGGCTTTATTTGAAGAACACACTGGAAAAGACAAGCAAATATAAATGTGACTGAATATTTGACAATACTAACAAATTATTGTTGTTTTTAAGTTATGCTAATAGAAGTATTGGTTTCTTTGAGATTCTTTATATCTTAGACATATATAATGAAATAGCTATAGGAAAAAACAATAAAATGCCAATGATTCAACAGAATGCAGGTGGGGGAAGTGAGTAATTGACAACAGATGACGTGAGGTTGGTCATGAATTGATAATCGGTGAAGCTGAGCGATGAGAGCATTCAGTTCATAATTCAAGTGTTACTTTTTGTATGTTTGAAATTTTCTATGATAAAAGGTTAAAAACAGATTTTCTAATTGCTGTCGGCGAAAATTCACTTAAATTCCATGAAATCATCCTTTATCAAACTATGAAGATATCTGGGGTTAAACATGTAGAAATAATTGTCCCTATAATAGAGATTTTGTTTTACTTAATTGTATATAAAATAAAACGTGACTTGTGGGTAAATGCCTCTTTATGTTAAAATGTTACATTGAAAAAAATAAGGGAATGGCAGGAGATTAGAGTAGCATATATTGTTTCTTTTTCTCTTTGATTTCTCTAAATGCTATATCAAATTAATGGCCCCTCAATTTTCAATTTTAAAATGATCTTGTTTAAAATAGTGAAAAGGTGACCCCTCAGTATGTAATAATGCTAATATGACTTTCATTAACCTGGAACCACATTGTTCTCTTTTGTTGTCCTTGATTGTCTGATGTTGGCACCAGTTGGCTTTTTTTTTTTCTTGAAACTATTTTACACATTGATTATGAAAAACTGTTGCTTTGTACTGGATTGTGTCAAGTTAATCCTATGAAACTAAATGCCATGTGCTTCAGTGTGCAAACACCATTGTCCTGGATGTTTAAAAATGCACCTTAAAAAGAATGCAGGTGATGACCTCTTAAAAGCTTATGAACTGTGATGTTTGAAGTAATCATAACAGGACTAGGTACATTCCCAATCTCCTGATAATCACACCTAGAAGCTTCAAGACACTTTTGCTTATGTGGTACCTGAAAATTTTGTTAATTATTTTTCTTTTCTCATGAAATTCCACATTCTATGCTTTGATGATTCATTTTCAAGTCACAAATGCGGTCTCATCCAGTCAGACTTTTGCATCAAAGAAATTGGTACACTCATTTCCCTTTGAACACTTTGATGTCATCTGAAAAGCTAGCTGCATCTTGCCAAAGTCTATCAGTAAACTCAAGTTGTGACTGCACTGACAAAACCGAAATATCCAATGAAAAGTGGAAAATCTGATGAATCATTTGACTGTTTCCATACGCTAAGACTTAATTAGTTGAAAACAAGATGTTTCCATTGCATATATTTTCAAATATGAAACCAGAACTCAAAAAATAAAATTCTGATTTCTTATAGCAAATAGGAATAAAATGATAACTGGAAAACAGGATGACTCTTGCACAGAAGATCCTCAAAGTTTAATAACAATATAACATGCACACAGGAAAGCATATACTTTTTTTAGAGGATGTTTTTCCACTGCTTGTGTTTTTAGATGAATTAACTAAAAACAGCTTCTTCTTAGAAGCTGTACTATCACTCATTTACTGCAGAATTGCTGTTCATGCGCTAGTTTAGCAGACACACAATCAAACAAGAAAAAAAAAAATCAACAGCCAACAGCATGACCCAAAAAGGAAATGTATCTAGAATATAATCACTAATGTAACACAGATCTGCCCTCAGGAGTCGTGTCACTTTTTTTTAAGTGATGCATGCCAAAGAGTTAAATATTGTGAAGACAAGATAAAAAGCCTGGAACATTTACTTCTGTGTGGCATTTTTGGAGACACTCTGTATTATGTCTATACCTGAGTATGTTTGAGAGGTGTTCCAAACAACTGAAAGGACAGCTTTGGTGGGTAGAACTGGCAGTATAAATAGAAACCAAAGATTTGCATTGCAATCCTAGTTCCACACTCACAAGCCACACCTTTTAAGATCACAGTATTTCAGGAGGGATTGTGGGAAAATGGTGGAAGAAGGAACTCCAGGACTTGGTTCTTCCACCAGAACAACTATTCAACAGGGAAGATTTGTTTTGAAATTCCAGAGACTGGAAGAAAATATACACTTCCAGGGAAGAGGCTGATAAATTATACTAAATAACAGTAAATTGCTCTCTCTACATGATGGCAACTGGTGCCCATACCCCACTTTTGCTGCGGGCATTTGTGGGATCCAGCCCCAGGCTAGCTCACTGGTGACAGAAAGGGACATAAAAAACCTCTTCCCCAAGACCAGAGGTGGGCATGGGTGATCAATGCTCACTGCTTGTAATTAGCAGCTTTGGATTGCTGGGAGCCCACCTTTGAAGGCAGCTAATGTTTCAACGTGCTCCAGACAAAGGTAGCAGTGGTCATTGTTTCAAACCACCCAGATAAAGACCATGGTGTTAATACTTACAGATGCTATGCTTGCTCAGGACTGCAGGGGACAGTTAGGTGAAGGGCTGCATTTGTTGGGCTGGCCAAGAAAGTATAGCTCTGGGGAGCTGTGGAAAAAACTCTTGACATCCTTTCTGGTCCTCTTCCCAGGACAAGTTGAAGCCAGTCTGCACCCCCTTTGTAAGCCACAGAGGGGAAGGGCTGACTATGGAAAATTCTCTCTGGCATGCCCCTCTACCCCAAATTTTCTTTCCAGGCATAAGAAACTTGAGGCAATGAAAAGAGAACTAGAAACTACAGAGATTGACAAACATGAGAAAAGGCTTGCCTGCAACAAACACCCTGGAAAGTGAGGTCTGTCTCCCAGAAAACAGAGGGGACAACCAAACGCATATAAATAGGGAATCTCTAAAACAAATAACAAACAAAAACACAGGACAAGACAGAGACAAAGAAAGATAGGAAAAACCTGCATACTGCATTCACCTAGGCAGACCTTCTTGATAGGAGGGCTGAAGCTCAAGAAAACCAATGTCTTATCACCACTGGCTAAAAATCAAGAGACAGACATCTCAGAGAATAAATCCCAGAGTTAATATTTTTTAAATATTGAAATGTACAGGGTGCAATAAAAAAGTATAAGACAAACAAAGAAACAAGAAATGATGGCAAAGAAAGAAGATAAAAATCTACAAAACACCAGTAAAGAAGATGAGAATGTGGATATACCCCCCCAAAAAAAAAAGTTTTAGGAAATGATCTTTAAAATATTCATGGATGTAAAGAAAAATACAGACAAATAACTACAAGATATCAGGAAAACAATGAATGAGCAATATGAGAACCTTAATAAAGAGATAGAAAATATTAAAAGGAAACAAAGGAGCTACTGGAGCTGAAGACCACAATATCTGAAATGAAAAATTCCCAGGGGCAGATTGGAGCTGGCAGAAGGAACAATTGGTGAACTTGAAGACAAAACTCTTGAAATGAGTCAGACTGAGCAGCAGAAAGAAAAATTAATTAGAAGCAAAAATATTCTATGACACTTCAAGTATATGAATATAAACATTATGGGAATCCCAGAAAGAGAAAGAAAGAGATAATGAAGCAGAAGGACTATTCAAAGAAATAATAACAGAGAACTTCCCCAATTTAGCAAAAGACCTGGACTGCACATTCAAAAAACCTAGAGAACACCAAACAGGCAAAACATGCAGACAAGTGTACTCTGTCATATACTGATCACACTATTGAATGCAAGTATCAAGGAGAGAGCTATGAAAGTTGTAAGAGAAAAGCAACATGCTATGTACAAAGAGTCCCAATTAGTTAAGTTCTGATTTCTCAACTGAAACCATGGAGGCAAGAAAGCAGTGGATTGAAATACCTAAAGTGCTGAAAGGAAACAACTGCCAAGTAAGAATTTTATACCTGGTGAGACTTTCATAAATGAAGGGGAGATTAAGACATTACAAATTAACGAACACTGATGGAGTTCACCACCACTAAACCTGCCCTGCAAGCAATGCCAAAAGAACTTCATCAGACTCTAAGAAGAGGACACAAGAAAGTGATTCAAAGTGACATAAAGAAATAAAGACCAATGGTCAAAGTAAGCTTTTCAGTAATTATGAAAGTATGCATGTCTGTATTATTGCAATGTATTGTTTAGTGTGTAATTCTACTTCTTATTCCTACAGGTGCTAAAAATACAAATGAATAAAAATAATGATGAATCCATGTTTTGGACATACAATGTACAGGATATCAGGAAACTAGTGAATGAGTAATATGAGAATCTTAATTAAGAGAAAAAATTTAAAGGAATCAAAGAGAACTACTGGAGCTGAAGACCACAATAACAGAAATGAAAAATTCCCAGGAGCAGACTAGAGCTGGTGAAAGAAATAATTGGTGAACTTGAAGACAAAACTCTTGAAATGAGTCAGACTGAGCAGCAGAAAGAAAATATAATTATTAAAAGCAAAAATATTCATTATATTATATACAAGTGGTAACAAGTACAGAAAAAGGTGGGGCAGGGGGATATAGGAAAAGCATGTGTATGCTATTGAAGTTAAATTGATATCAAACCAAATATCATTTTAATATTAACCCCATGATAACCACAAGCAAAAAGATGAAAATTATATCCCAATTGAAAGGAGGAGGCACTCAATATGATACAGTATAAAAAATCAAATAAATAAAAAGCAGGCATTCTGATGGACAAAATGGTATAAAACATACAAATATGAAATAGCTAAATATGGCAGAAGAAAGTTCTGTGTTATCAGTAAACAGATTAAATTCTCTAGTCAATAGGAAGAGATTTGTAGGCTTTATAAGAAATATGACCCACATACATGCTGTCTACAAGAAGCTAACCTTAAATTCAAAGATACAAGTACAGTGAAAGCAAAAGGATAGAAAAAAATATATATGCAAGACATTACCAAAAGAGAGCTGGCATAGCTATACTAATATCAGATAAGATAGACTTCAAATTAAAAACAGTTATGAGTATAATATACTGATAAGGAGGACAATTCAACCAAAAGATGTAAAATTATAAATATATATGCACGTAAGAGCAGAGCCCCAAAATATATAAAGTAAATACTGACAGATTTGAAGGGAGTAATTGACAGTTCTACATTAATATTACAAGACTTTAATACATAACTTTCAATGCTGGATAGAGCATCCAGTCAGAAGATCAATAAAAAAATTCAAGAACAATACTCTAAATCAACAAGATCTAACACACACACACACACATATATATAGAACAATTTATCCAACAAAAGCACAATACACATTCTTCTCAAGTACACATGGATCATTCTCCAATATAGAACACAAAACAAGTCTCAATAAATTAAAAAAATTTTAAAAGCATGAGGTGTATATTTTCCAAACACAGCAGAAAAAAGCTAGAAATCAATAACAGTTAAAAATGGAAAATTCACAAATTCATAGAAAATAAACATGAAATTAGGAAATACCTTGAGGCAAATGCAAAATGAAATACAACATACCAAAACTTTGGGAGGCAGTGAAGACAATACTGAGAGGGAAATTTATAGCTCTAAATGCTTACATTAGAAAAGAAGAAACATTTCTAATCAGAGACCTAACCTCCAAACTGGAAGAAGTAGAAAAACAAGAGCAAAAGACAACAGGAAAAAAAAAGAAGTCCAGCTAACAACCAACTTAATGGTGAAAGACTGAAAGTGTTTCCTCTGAAATCAGGAATAAGACGAGAATGCCACTGTCACCAGTTATTCAACTTTGTACTGGAAGTTCATGCAAGAGCACTTTAGGCAAGAAAAAGAAATAAAAGACATCTAAGTGGGAAAGGAAGAAGTAAAATTTTCCCTATTTGCAGATAACATGATCCTATATACAGAATATCCTGAAAAATTCATGACAAAGCTACTAGAGCTAATAATGTACTTAACAAAGTACATTATGTTAAGGGTATGAGATAAATACACAAAATCTATACACAGGTAATGACAATTGGAAGAAAAATCAAGGAAAAAATCTATTTGCAACAGCAACTTAAATAATAAAATATTTAGGAAAAAATCTAAGGTTGCAAAAGACTTACACACAGAAAACTACAAAACATTGTTAATAGAAATCAGAGAAAACTTAATTAAATGTTAGGACATTCCCTGTTCATGGACTAGAAAACTAATTATTGTTAAGGTGTCAGTCATTTCCAAAGCAATTTATGAATTCAATGCAATCCCAAATAAAATTTCAACACCTTCTTTGCAGAAATGGAAAAGCTAAACATCAAATTTATATGGAAAGTTATGGGGCCCTAAATGGCTAAGGTCATCTTGAAACAGAAGAATGAAGTTGGAAGACTCACATTTCCTGATCTTAAAACTTACTACAAAGCCACAACAATCAAAATAGCATGTACTGGCCCAAAGACAAATATATCTATCAATGGAATTGAACTGAGAGCTCAGAAATTAACCCTCACATTTATGGCCAACTGATTCTTAACAAGGGGGCAGAAACCACTCAATTGGGAAAGAAGAGTCTCTTCAACAAATGGTGCTGGGAAACTGGACCTCCATATGAAAAAGAATGGCAGATTGTTTCCTCACACCGTATACAGAAATGAACTCAAAATGGACCAAAGACCCAAATGCATGGCATAGAACTATCAAACTCCTAGAAAAAAACATAGGGAGGCACCTTCAGGAACTTGTGGTATGCAATGGTTTCTTAGACTTCACACCCAAAACACAAGCAACAAAAGAAAAAGTAGATAAATGGGACCTCACCGAAATTTAAAAGTTATACACCTCAAAGGACTTTATCATGAAAGTAAGATGATATCCTACACAATGGGAGAAAATATTTGATATCTGCAGATCCAATAAAGGTTTCATATTCAGAATACATAAAGAAACCCTCCAACTGAACAACAAAAAGCAAACAATCCGATTTTAAAATGTGCAAAAGACTTGAATAGACGTTTCTCCAAAAAAGATTTACAAATGGCTAGATAGCATATGAAAAGATGCTCAACATCATTAGCCAGCAGGTAAATGCATATCAAAACTACACTGAGATATAATTTCATGCCCACTACAGTTACTGCTATTTAAAAAAAATAAGAAGCCCCAAATAGCAACTTTTGGAGAGGAGGCAGAGAAATAGGAACATTCATTCAATGCTGGTGTCAATGTAAAATGATGCAGCCACTGTGGGAGATAGTTTGGAGGTTACTCAGAAAGTCTGTACAGAACCACCTTATGACCTGACAATCCCACTACTAGATACAGACTCAAAAGAACTGAAGACAAGAACCTGTAAAGAGTTCTTTTCACACCCGTGTTCTAGGCAGCATCACTCACAATTATGAAAAGATGGGCACAACCCAAGCATCCATCAACTGATGAATGGATAAACAAATCGTGCTGTATACATACAATGGAATATTATTCAGCCAAAAAGAGGAATGAGGTTCTGATACATGTGACAACATGAATGAACTTTGAAGACATTATGTCGAGTGAAATAAATCAGACACAAAAGGACAAATATTACATGGTCTCATTGATTTGAAATAATTAGAATAAACAAACTCATGGCATGAGAATCTAGAATATAGTTTACTAGGGAATTGGGGGAGAGGGGTTAGGGTAATGTCTAAAATGTATTTGGGTTCTTATTTGGAATGACAGAAATATTTTGGTAATGGATGATGGTGATGCTAGCACTGTACTGTGAGTGTAATTAACAGCATTGAAATATGTATCGAATTTGATTGAAAGGTGTTCTAGTTTGCTAGCTGCTAGAATGCAATATACAAGAATCAGAATGGCTTTGAAAAAGGGGAATTTAATAAGTTGCTAGTTTACAGTTCTAAGGCTGAGAAAATATCCAATTAAAACAAGTCTATAGAAATGTCCAATCAAAGGCATCCAGGGAAAGATACCTTGGTTCAAGAAGGCCAGTGAAGTTTAGGGTTTCACTCTCAAGTGGAAGGGCACATGGCGAACACAGTCAGGGCTTCTCTCTCAGCTGGAAGCCCACATGGTGAACATGGCGTCATCTGCTAGCTTTCTCTCCTGGCTTCCAGTTTCATGAAGCTCCCCGGGAGGCATTTTCATTCTTCATCTTCAAAGTTCACTGGCTGGTGAACTCTCTGCTTCATGGTGCTGCAGCATTCTCTACTCTCTCTGAATCTCCATTCTCTAAAATGTTTCCTCTTTTATAGGACTCCAATAAACCAATCAAGACCCACCTAAATGGGTGGAGACATGTCATCACCTAATCCAATTTAACAAGTACTCTTGATTAAATCACATCATCCAGGGAGATGATCTGATTACAGTTTCAAACATACAGTACTGAATAGGGATTATTCTACCTTTATGAGATGGGATTTTGATTAAAACATGGCTTTTCTAGGGGGCATGCATCCTTTCATACCAGCACAAGAGGGAATATGATAGATTATTTTTATGATAACAGAAAAAAGATTTTTAAAAATTCATAGGACTACACAACACAACAATGTATGAGAAATTAAAACATGGACTATAGCAAATAGTACAATTATAGAAATGTGTTATCATCATTGTAACAAATATTCCAAACCAATGCAAGTTGTTAATAATAGAGTGGTATAAGGGAATCCTGTATTTTATACATAATTGCCCCATAAACCCACAACTTCTCTTAATAAGGACAAAGATATGCAATGAAAAAAAAATCACAGCACTTTAGTCTCTTCATCTGTAAAATATCATAACACATACATCAGAGGATTGTTCTTACCACAAGGATTTTGTGTGTAAAAGCACCTAACCACATATTTGGCACATAGTTGGCATTTAAATGTTAAGTTATATGGCTGTAAAACTTCACCTCTGCATTTGCTATTCTAGAAGGAGTAAAATCAGAATGGCTGCTCTTGGAGGATTTGTCTACAATTCTCTATAAGGAATATGGAAAAGCTTTCTGAAAAGTTTGCAAGTTTTCAACATCAAAGGAGTTTAACACTTCAATATTTGAGAATTTACAGAAATCAAAATCATACCCTTTGACATTTAATGTCTTTAATTTAAATCAATTCTTGAGTAAGTTGATGAAGTATTCAGCTTATAGAAAATCCTCTGAGTACAATTTTTGAAAAGATATGTAAGGGTGAGTAAGGGCTCTTGTATATTAAATATACATGGGAAAGAGTTATTTCTTGTTGTTTTCCATTTGTTTTGTTTAAGAAAGTTAAGTTAAATCCTTAAAAAATTTTGACTAATAGTACTTACTATGAACCTTTTGATTTTAGGATAACCGTACTGGAAGTATAGAGAGGGTTAGAGCACAAACTGATAATTCTATACTTCGGCTGAATTCCAAAACACCTGCCTTGACTACCACGACTAAAACTTTTGCAACAGAGTAGAACACTGAATTTAATTTACTTAGTGACATTGTGTCAATCTGGGTCAATTTGTTTTCTGAATGCTCAAATGCTTACTTTCCCATATTTTCATTAGTTGTACAAATATTAAACAAAATTAGATAGAATTCCTTAAAGGCACACCTGGTGCTTCAGTGACACTCTGTTAGTGATTTTAAATTATGACTACCACTCAATCCAATCAATTACAAAGGTAAATAAATTTCCATTAAGTTAAATGTAGGAAAAACATGTAGATTTTAGTGCAACTCTTTGTTTTTGTGTATCTATTGTAAACCTTGTGCTATAACTTCTCAGAAGACACATATATTAGTCTCTTAAACTGCTGGAATTCAATATGCCAGAAAAGGAACAGCTTTCAAAAAGGGAATTCATTAAGTCACAAGCCCACAGTTCCAAGACCATGAAAATGTGCAGAACAAAGTATCAACAAGAGACCACCCTCACCCAAGAGAGGCTGATGCCATCCAGAACACCTCTGTCAGCTGAGAAGGCACCTGGCTGGCATCTGCTGGTCCCTTTCTCCTGCACTTGGTTGCCTTCAGTCACTGTTTCCAGTGGCTTCCTCTCTAAGTGTCTGTGGACATTCACTGGAGATTTCTTTCCTTCAGGTTCTGGCTATTTCTTGAGTCCTTGCTTAGTACCTAGACTATTTCTGTCTCAATCTCCAAACATGTGCATTGGCTCTGCTGGTCAGCTCTGAGCTCTCTCCAAAATGTTTCCTCTTTTAAAGGACACCAATAAACTAATCAAGACCCACCTTGAATAGCTGGAGTCACATCTTCATCTAATCACACATGAACATGTCACATCTTCATGGAGATAATCTAATCAAGTTTCCCTCTACAATATTGGATCAGGATTAAAAGAAATGGCTGCCCCTACAAGATTGGATCAGGATTAAAACATGGCTTTTCCAGGGTATATAAGAGTTTCAAACCGGCCCAGTGCATAATCAGTTTACAGCACAATATTTCATTATCGTTCTGTTTTTAGTGCACTTTGTGTGAGATCTGGTAGTACAAGATATGAAGAAGCAGTATTTTCAGGGTGGAGAATTAAACTGAGCTCAGTCCCTCCATAGACCAGTGACAAAAAAGACAGCCACACTTGGAAAAGTCCAGGTGTTAGATAAGCAACAGGACAGCTTCTGTTATTCAAGCAGGGGTCGGGGAGGACTGCAGTAGTAGGTAGGTGGTGCTGGTAATGTGCCATATGAATAATTCCATTTATTTGCTACTCTTCACAGATTACATAAAGCATATTCTTGCTACAACATCTCCTTAAGGAAAAAGAGACTAGGCGCTTAATATCTCTTATATCTTCTCATTTTTATTTAATATGAATTTTCTGATACCCAATAATGTGGCTTTTTTAATAGAAAATTTATTCATAGGTTTGCTTTGATCTTGAAATCTGTTGCTTAATTGATTAAAATTATAAATACATTTTCTCCTTAGGCTTTAAGAATAGCTAACAAAACATTATCCTATTTATGTTAGCAAATTTTAAGGGCCTTTAGATACTTATATCTATATATTTAATTTCTTCTTAAGTACTTCAACTGTCTGACTAATAAAATTTTTCAGAAATGTTAGTGGTTTTTATAAATCTAATGAACTTTAAAATATGGCATATTATATTAATATATAAGTTTTTAAATGCTTTAATACTTTATATAAGTATTACCTTTATATATAGACTAACTGAAAGTTTTAAATGGGAACTCCAAGTCTAATCTACTATTCAAAATCCAAATTATTTTAATTATCTGTGAGTATGACTAGGTTCCCTAACACAAACATATTAATATTTTAGCTTTGATTCTCTTCTGTATTTCTAAACTTAATTCTAAATTTTCTTAAGGTTGAAAGATAACCACTAATGAAAGTATAATGTCAGACAAGCAATTTGGAAGGAGTCTCCTCATCTTCCAAATGAAACCAAATAATCACCAGAAATTTTGGCCAGGCCAGTGACAAGTCTCCTTGGAACAAACTAAGTCCTAATGATAATCTCTATCTGGGATTTCAGGGGCTGGTCCCCAGTGCTCCACCCAGATGTTGACTGGTATACTGGGAAATCTGCTGCCTCAGGGGCCTGAAGAAGTCTGTCACTTTATTGGCTGGATTTCTTATTTCCTTAATTCTTAAGGTAAGTAAAGACTTTGAACTTGGTGGACTCTTGGATTCTTTTCATATATTTTTCCTAAATTCAACAGTTTTTAAAGATTCTAAAAAGATATCCAATTGACCTATCTTGTTAGGAAGGTATGAAATTAAATGAGTTAACATATGTAAAGCCCTTACGTAGTGCCTGGTACAGGAGGAAGTTCCGTGTTATCTCCCGTGCTTTATCCAACTAATCAGTCATAATTTCCAATGTCATTCACCTGTTAACATTTGTCTTCACAGTGATCATAAGCTGTGGTTCCTGTAATGTTTCTGAATGCTAAATACTTGGCAACAGCTTCTCCCCCCACCCCCACCCTGGAGGTGGGGAATGCAAAGTCAAAGTGACTGGTTTAAACAGAATTTTCTGTTTCTTGCCATTGCTTATATCTTTCTTTTTAATGCAATTTTATTGAGCTATATTCACATACCATATAAATACCCAAAGTGTATAATCAATGGTTCACAGTATTATCATACAATTGTGCACTCATCACCACAATTTTTGAACATTTTCATTACTCCAAAAAAAAAATCAAAATGAACACCTAAAATATCTCATGCATTTTATCCCCCCTAATATTTATTTATTTTGTATCCTTATTTTTGACTCATATAGCAGCAACTTCTTAGAATCAGTCTGCCTTAGATAAGTACTTAAGATTCCACAGGGCCAGTAAGATGGGCCTATTCAGCATAGAGAGTTTTCTTACTGCACATGCATGGATCAATAAGAGGGATTGATTAATATAATATTTTGTGTTACATATTCCTGATCACAGGATGCACATATTACTGAACAAGGTGGTAATTAAATTTCTTATTAGAGCCTACAGGAAGTTTGAAGCACTTCTCCCTTTCCTATTGCCCACATACTCCCCTCTATAGAAAGGAAAAAAGTTATTCTATATTTAGAGATCAAAAAGGATTAAAGGCCTATTAGTTTGTTAGGGGTGAATTCTAATAGAAATAAAATAAGTCAGAGAGGGACAAGTCTTCTCTTGCCCTTTTTGGTTGTCTTTCAGACTGCTCCACATAGCAGTAGCTTTGCTTTTCTTTCCTGGGATTACTCCAGCTAATCCTTATAATGTTTAGGAGGTAGATGCTCTTGTAGAAAAGAGAAGAAAATAGACTTGCTTTTTCTAAAGCAAGTTAGCCTGCTTTAGCCCAGTGGTTTCCAAAAGCAACTGTACACATCTGAATTACCCAGGGAGGTTTTTAAAAGTACAGATTCCTAAGCCCATCTATATATCTATTGAATCAAAACCTGACAGCAGAACCTAAAATTCACATGAAAATGCAGAGGTTCCAGAATAGCCAAAGCAATCTTGATAAAGAAGAAAAAAGGAGGAGAGCACACACTTTCCAAGTTTAAAACTCGATACAAAGCTACAGTAATTAACACTGTGTGGTACTGGCATAAGAAGAGACATATAGATTAATGCAATAGAATTGACAGTCCAAAAAGAAACCCTATATCTAAGATCAAATGATTTTTGATAAGGGTTCCAAAGAATTCAATGGGGAAAACTATAGTCTTTATAATAAATCCTACCAGGATGACTGGTTACCCATATGTAAAAATGATTTTGTACCCTTACCTCATAGCATATACAGAAAATAACTCAAAATGGGTCAATGACCTCAATGTAAGAGTTAAAATGATAAAACTTTTAGAAGAAAACAGAAGTGTAAATTTTCATGACCGGATTAGGCAAAAAATTCTTAGATATTATACCTAAAGTACAAGCAGCCAAAGAAACAATGGGTCTATAGAAATTAAGATCTTTTGAATGTCAAATAACACCATTAAGAAGGTGAAAAGCGAAACACAAAATGGGAGAAAATATTTGCAAATCATATATCTGGTAAGGGTCTAGTATGCAGAATATATGAAAATTTTACAACTTAACAATAAAAAAAAACCCAATTAAGAAATGGACAAAGAATTTGGTCATGCATTTCCCCACAGAAGATACACAAATGAACAATAAGCATATTAAAAGATGCTCAACATCATTGATGATTAGCAAAAGAAAAAACACTATGAGGTACTATATCATACCCGCAATGATCAGTATAATAATTAAAAAAAAAACAGACAGTAAGTGTTGGCAAGAATATATAGAAGTTGAAACCTCTGTATTGCTAGTGGAGATGTAAAATAATGCAATCACTTTGGGTAAAAGTTTGGCACTTCCTCAAAAAGTTAAACATAGAGTTATCAATCCTAGTTAAATAACTCAAATAATTGAAAACACGTTAACACAAAAACTTCTTGTACATGAGTGTTCATAGCAGCATTATTTATAAGAGCCAAAGTCTAAACAACCCAAATGTCCAGCAACTGATGAATGGTAACAAAATGTGGTATGTACATACAATGAAATTTTATTCAGCCATAAAATGGAACGAAGTACTGCACATACTACTGTTAGGTCGGGGTGGGGGGGGGGAAAGGGAGGGCTCTATGGCTGGACTCATGAAATCACTTCGGAAGGGGAGGTGAGCTGTTAACAACCAAGGTCTTTACACAGCAGCAAACACCGGCTCACTCATTGCTCAATGGACATCTAACCACCCGCTGCTCAACCTACTAGCATAATAATCCTTTGTTTAATGTGCTGCCCCTTTCATGCCATCACCTAACTCCTGCCCTTAAAAACTGCACTCGCCAAAGCCTGTGCACCGACTCACCTCACTCCATCTTGGGTTGGGTGAGCTCTGCCCAGGAGCGTAGCCAATAAAGCACACTCACTAAAAATCACTTTGTCTACTTTTGTTTCTCTCAAATACCTCATATCTTAAAACCTTTCATCTTGATGCCGGAAACCAGGGAGAGGAGCGTGGGTGCTGCTGGCCTAGCCAGGGGCACCCTGGCTTCCTCTTGCTCCTCCTCCACATAGCCAGAGACCAGGGATCCTTCGGCCAGCCGCTACCTCCATCACTGATTGGGTAAGTCCCTCCCCTCCTAGCCCAGCTGCCGGTCTCGCAGTTCCAAGAAGGAGAGAACCTGTCCGTAACTTACTCTCCAAAAATCGTGAATTCACATCAGCTTCTCTCCCGAGGGCTGAGGTGGACAGGGATGCCTGCAAGCCTCATACCCTTTTTCTGGGACTCGAGAAGTCGTGGGGACACCCCGCTTTTCTTTTCCCTCCCAAACTCAGGTCCAAGACCTGAACAGGACTTTAAACCCGCTCATAAGAGCTTTCAGGACTCTCAGGGTGTTGGGACACTGACGCCCCTGGGCCAGTCCTTTGTTCTTAGAACCATTCCTTGGTTCTGTGAGACCTCTCAGCATGGGCAATAAATCTTCTAAAACCCAACCCCTTCTGTCTCTAAGGTGCCTACTGGCAAACTTATCCACACTGAATTTGCTTCCAGACATTTGGCCAAGACGCCTCTCTTACTTTTATAAAAAGGCTTGGCCACAATACCAATTGAATAACGGTTCTCATTGGCCTGAGGGGAGGACTTTCAATTTTAAGGTCCTTAAAGACCTCCATAATTTCTGCCAAAAGAATGACAAGTGGGCCAAAATTCCTTCTGTCCAGGCTTTTTTTTCTCCTGCACTCCCATCCCTCTCTTTGTACTCCTTGCTCCACTGCTCAGGTTCTCCTAGCCAAGGAAACCCTCAAACCCTCCCTCTTCTCTGACGAGACTTTCTCCTTTTCTGAACCCCCTGACTCATCCTTTTTTAAGGACCACTGTCTCTGTGAAATCCTTCCACACAATCCCCTCCTCCCTCACTCTATCCCTCTCTCTCTCTCTCTCTCTGGCAGCGCCTCAGACGCCATCTTGCCCCTTATCTTCTTCTGGTCTGGCAGAGCCTCAGCTGCCATTTTGTCCCTTACTTCCTCATTCTGCTCCAGCCGCACTTCACCTGCCATATTATCTGTCCCCAACCTCACTTCCCACCGCCCCGGCAGCACTCCTGCCGCCATCTTATCCTCCCCTTCCATCTCCATCCAGTCCCCCACTGTCCTCAACAGCTTTGCCTTCCTCACCTATAAGTTCTCATACCCACTCAAAGGACTTTTTACTCTGTCCACTACAGGAAGTTGCGGGACCTGAGGGGTTAGTTCGAGTACACACCCCTTTCTCCCTAGCTGACCTCTCTAATATTGAGAAACAGCTAGGTTCATTCTCCAGCAACCAGACCGCCTATACTAAGGAATTTCAATATCTAGCTAATGCCTACAATCTAACCTGGCATGACATTCATATAATCTGTTCTTCTTCCCTAACCCCAGGTAAAAGAGACCGTATGTTCAGTGCAGCCAGGGCCCATGCCGACCAGGTCCATGTAACTGACCACACCATGCCAGTAGGAGCTGAGGCAGCACCAGACCAAAAGCCAGGGTGGGAATGTCAGGTTAACACTCCAGCAGGAAGAAATGGGCGAATGAGGCAAAATAAAATGCTCACCTGTCTCATAGTGGGTGTGCAGAAAGCTTCACATAAAATAGTAAACTTCCATAAACTAAGGGAAATCACCCAAGGTCCTAAAGAAAACCCGGCAGCATTTCTACCCTGACTCACAGAAGCCCTCTCTCAATACACCCGCTTACCTGATTTGGAGGCTGGTAAAACTGTATTAGCCACACATTTTATATTCCAGTCAGCCCCAAACATAAGGTGCAAACTTAAAAAAATTGAGAACGGTCCTCAGGCCACTATTTGCCAACTGGTAAACCTGGCCTTTAAAGTTTTCAATACACGTAATAAGTTGGAAAGGGCGGAAAAGAAGTCCCGAGACCACCAAAAGGCAAACTTACAAACCCAATCCCTGATTGCGGCCCACCACAATGGAGAAGAAGCCGGCTACGACTAATCCACCACCAGGAAAGTGCTTCAAATGTGGCCTTGATGGACACTGGTCCTGCCAGTGCCCCAATCATCGACTGCCCAAGGGACCATACCCTCTTTGTGGAAAAAAGGAACCCTGGAAAAGTGACTGCCCCTTGGCGCCTGGCTGTAGGGGGCCATCCTTCCAACCCCTAGTCCACCACTGGCAGTCCTGGGCTTGGCCAGTGATGACTGATGATGCCCGGCCTCAGCAACCCCAATCACCCTCACAAAGCCCAGGGTAACAATCAAGGCAGCAGGTAAGTTCATATCATTTTTAATGGACACAGGAACTACCTTTTCTGTCCTCCCCTCCTATTCAGGTCGACTCTGTCCTTCCCAGGTCATGGTTACTGGCGTAGATGGCCATCCTTCACGCCCCTTAACCACTAAGCCACTCACGTGTTTAATAGAGGGACATCCTATTACACATTCCTTCTTGGTAATGCATTCTTGCCCTAGCCCACTACTGGGGCGGGATATTCTTGCCAAATTAGGGGTATCATTACACTAAACAAAAACTCCTCCGGCAAATCTACTACTGCCTCTATGTGTAGCCTCCGCCTCTGCCCAGGACCCTATCCTTCCCGCTCACCCCTTACCACCTCACCTAGTCGACCCACGAGTGTGGGATACCTCCACCCCTATAATAGCTTCCCATCATGAACCTGTTCTCATCCGACTAAAAAAATCCATCCTCATTCCCCTCCCGGTCACAATTCCCCATTTCCATAACCCATCGAAGGGGACTGCAACCCATCATCAAACTGCTCAAAGAGAAAGGACTCCTTATACCTACTAATTCACCATATAATACTCCTATTTTACCTGTTAAAAACCCTGATGGTTCTTACCGTTTAGTCCAGGACCTCAGACTGATTAATGAAGCTGTTATTCCTATCCACCCAGTGGTCCCCAACCCATATACTCTTCTCTCGCACACACCTCCTCACACTACTCATACACGGTCCCAGACCTCAAAGATGCCTTCTTTACTATACCTCTGGGCCCTGCCTGCTACAGTCTATTTGCTTTTACCTGGAAGGACCCAGACTCTTTGGCTGCCCAGCAACTTAAGTGGACAGTATTACCTCAGGGGTTTTGTGATAGCCCCCACATCTTTGGCCAAGCCTTAGCCAAAAACCTAACACAGTGCAGTCTAACTCCCAATAGTATTCTCTAATATGTAAATAACTTATTAATTTGCAGCCTTTCTGAAGATGCCTCCACAAAAGCCACAGCCACCCTATTAAATTTCTTGGTGGAGAAAGGATACCAGGTTTCACCAACCAAAGCCCAACTTTCCTGTTCCCCCATTACTTATCTGGGCCTCCTCCTTACTCCCACCTCTCAACACCTCACACTTGACAGGCAGCAAGCACTCCTCAAACTCCAGCATCTGGAAAGTGCTGAACAAATTTTATCCTTTCTAGGTTTCATGGGATTTTTCTGGCACTGGGTCCCTAATTTTTCTGTTCTAGCAAAGCCCCTCTACTATGCAGCCAAAGCAACACCTACAAGTCTGCTGGACAACTCCTCTGCCATATCCAAAGCCTTCTCGGTCCTCCACAATGCCTTACTTCAGTCACCTCCTCTTGCCCTCCCAAATCCTAACAAACCATTTATTCTATTTACTGATAAAAAGCGGGGAATGGCAGTGGGAGTTCTAACCCAACCTCTGGGGACAACCTATACTCCAATAGCTTACCTCTCCAAACAGATGGACCCTAATGCCCGCGGCTGGCTTCCCTGTCTCTGGGCATTAGCTGCAGCGGCCACCCTAACCTGTGAAGCTCTGCAATTCAGCCTGGGTAAACCTCTCCAAGTTCTGTCCCCCCACCATCTGCAAAACCTCCTATTCCATAAGTCTCTGTCTTTGCTCATTCCTTCTCATGTCCAAAAATTTTCTACTATTCCTGGAAAACCTGGACATTGTTCTCTCTACCTCACCTAGTTTCAACCCTGCTACTCTTCTCCCTCAAGAGCCCTCACACGGTCCCTCCAGCCTTTATTCCATCACCTGTCCTTGACTAACCTCATAATGTCGGTTTGTTCCTCTTGTCCCACTTGCCAAATAACAAGTCTGCAGGGAGAGTTGCACCCTACTTTCCCAACTCACCAACTAAGGGCCCACCTTCCTGGACAGGACTGGCAACTTGATTTCACACACTTGCCCACCCATAAGAAATTACGGTACCTCCTAACTATGGTTGACACTTTAACAGGCTGGATTGAAGCTTTCCCCACTACACGGGAAACTGCTGACGTGGTGGCAGACATCCTTCTAAAACAAATCATTCCCCGTTTTGGACTACCTACCTCTATCCAATCCAGTAATGGCCCAGCTTTTATTTCTCAGGTGGTTCGACAAACCTCATTGGCCTTGGGAATAAAATGGAAGCTACATGTTCCTTACCGACCTCAGTCTTCTGGTAAGGCAGTTACTGTGGGAACAGCTGACCAATTCCTGCTGCAACCAGGGGAGACTGATCCTGCCAATTCCCCCCACAATCTTCAACCACAGAATGAGGTACTCCTCAAACAGCTGCAGCCCGGACCACTCCAACCATGGTGGACTGGCCCGCACACAGTGGTCCTTACCACTCCTACAGCAGTAAAACTATTGGGGAACTCTTCTTGGCACCACCTATCTCAGGTCACATTATATAAGCAGAATGAGCCCTCCTACACTTGCCAGCCTCTGGGGCCCACTCGGGGCCATATCACTCATGCTGCTCACCCTCCTAACTCCCACTGAAAACAAATCCTATGCCTGGGAATTCCAAATCAGGGAAACCTTTAGCCAAAATAGAAATAACCAAAGCAACTATAACATCATTTTACATCAGTTCCCAGCAATGTTACATAAAACTTTTATCAAGTGCCTTAATCCCACTACCCCAGGACCGTGCTTCCTAGTAACTATTGTTTCTCAACTAACCCTCTATGGAGAGTCTGAGCTAGCTTGGTTATTACCCCCCTCACACTCAAAAGGGCTGCCTTTCTTCCTATCCTAGTAGCATCAGCCTAACCTCCTCAGTCGCAGTCTCAGCCACAGCGGGAGGAGCACTAGGACACAATTTTCTAACATCTCAAAACTTTGAAACTTGACTACAGGTAGCTCTAGAATCAACAGCCAAATCTCTCTCATCTCTACAATGCCAACTCACTTCACTAACTCAGGTAACTCTTCAAAATCGACGGGTCTTAGACCTGCTGACAGCCGAAAAAGGAGGGACGTGTATATTCCTCCAAGAAAAATGTTGCTATTACATCAATGAATCGGGTCTGGTAAAGCAAAACATTCAAACCCTAAATAAGCTAAAGGAAGATTTCAATGGCAAGAAACAAGAAACCTCCTCTGCCCTAAACTGGTTCTCCTCTCCACTAGCAGCATGGCTTCTCCCACTGCTAGATCCAGTTATCTTAATTTGTCTGTTTTTTCTCCTAGCTCCTTGCCTCCTTGACTTCCTCCAGGGTCGTATAAGAGAACTATCCCGAGTAGCGGTCAACCAAATGCTTCTGCATCACCACCTGCCAACCTCACCAAACTCCTGCAGCCAACCTCTCCTCTCTCCGGACCCTAACAATTCCAGCCCATAGCCCCATGCTGTCCCACTACAGCAGGAAGTAGCTAGAAAGATCTCAACGCCCTACTATCACAAAAAGGCTGGAATGTTAGGTCGGGGGAATAAGGGAGGGCTCTATGGCTGGAATCATGAAGTTACTTCAGAACGGGAGGTAAATTGTTACAACCAAGGTCTTTACGCAGCAAACATCGGCTCACTCATTGCTCAACGGACATCTAACCACCCGCTGCTCAACCCACTAGCATAATAATCCTTTGTTTAATGCACCGCCCCTTTTATGCCATCACCTAACCCCTGCCCTTAAAAACTGCACTCACCAAAGCCCGTGTGCAGACTCACCTCCCTCCATCTTGGGTTTGGTGAACTCTGCCCAGGAGTGCAGCCAATAAAGCACACTCACTTAAAATCATTTCATCTACTTTCCTTTCTCTCAAATACCTCATATCTTAAAACCTTTCAACTACATTGATGAAGATTGAAAACATTAGGCTTAGTGAAAGAAGCCAGTCACAAAAAACCACATTTTATATGATTCCATTCATATGAAATGTCCATTTTCATATGACATTTCATATGAAAGGTAAAGTAACAGAGGCAGAAAGTAGATTAATGGTTGTCAGGAGATAGGGGGACAGAGTAATGGGGAATGATGCTAATGGGTATAGGGTTTCTCTTTAGGGTGATAAAAATGTGCTGGCATTAAATTGTGGTAATGGTTGCACAACCTTGTGAATATCCAAAAATAACTGAAGGGTATACTTTAAAATTATGAGTTCCATGATATGTGAATTATATCTCCATAAAAATAATTTCAATAAGTAAAAATTAAATCAAAAAGCTAGTTTTTTGTTCCAGTTACTTTGGCTACATCAATTATCCCAAAACTTAATGGCAAAAAAAGAACCATTTATTATGCTCACAGATTGTGAAGGTCAGGCTGAGCAGGATAGTTTGTCTGTGGTCTGTGATGTCTCCATAGACATCATAGGAAGGCTCCAACAGGCTAAATCATCTTCAGGCTCATTCACTCACAGGTGCGGCAGTGTATGCTGGCTGAGGACTGAGACTTGAGCTATGGGTATTGACTGAAATGCTAACTTGTGTCCTCCCCACATGGCCCAGCTTTCTTATAGGATAATGGCTAGGTTCCAGGGACAGACAAAGAGACAGGGAGAGGAAGCCAGGTGGAAGCTGTTTCATCTTTTATGATCCAGCCTCTCACAAGTCATTCAATGTCACTTCCAGTGATGCTATTCCTCAGAAGTGAGTCACCAAGGCTACCTGATAGCAGGGATAGGAACAGAGATCCTCACCTCTTTTGGGAGGAATGTTAATGTCACATTGCAAGAAGAACCTAGGAATAGGATACATTGGCTCCTAAGAGCACAGGATAAATTGTCTTTTTGGACCCACATAATTACCAACATAATAACTTTAATTTTTTTCCCACACCAGTATGTCTATCTCCATAGCATTGGATACAATCTGCCACAGTCTTTAATAGTGATTTCCCCTTAAAAAAAAAAAACATTATCATTCTATGTAGATTTTTATTACCTAGAAATTCTGAGAGTATGTGTGTGTGTGTGTGAGTGTGAGTATATACACCACTAGATTTGAAGCAAAACCAATGTAAAGCAATTTCCACTGTTCTCCAACCATGTGACAATGTATAGGCAAGCACTTAAAAGCTGTATTTATTCTGAGCACATTTTTGTCTATAACCTAAAAATTCATTCACTCACTCATTCATTTATTGATTTAATGAACAGAAATTTATTAGTGCCAAATGCTCATCTAGGTTCTGGGATACATGAATGAGCAAAAAAAGATATAGGGCACCTACCTTCACCAGGAAAGAATATAAGGTCACATAAATGTGAGATTAAAAAGGAACTACATTGTTGTAGAAGCACAGTTTGGTGGTCCAATTGGAATAGCTAGGTATGTAAATAACCATCGTGTGATTTGTGTTTTGTTTTAGGCATTAATAATGAGCAAGATGATAAAGAACATATTAGTTGCTAAAAAGGAAATCTCACACAAAGTTAAGCCTACAAAGGGAGCTGGAAATCAGAGAAGATTTAGGAATTAAATAATGAGAGAGTAAAACAGAATAATTCAGTGGCTAAATTTATATTCACTTATCCTTTCAACCTCCTTTCCCAACCTCTGCTCTGCCAACACCAGTACCAGAATTACCTGGTGGAGTACAGATGAGAACTAACATAATTGTGCAATAAGTTGAGTAACATTTTAAATCCTGAGAACAAAGGATAAATTGTCTTTTTTAAACCACATAATTACCCAACATAACAACTTTAAGTTTTTCCACACCACTATGTCCATAGCATTAATATTTTTATTCAATTTATCACCCCTCACTGTGTTTAATCAAATTGTACAAAATGTGGTTTAACTTTAACTAGAAACTTGTGTATTCTGTAGTTACATTGATGTTAAGCTGCCATTTTCTTTAGAACACTTTGAATGGAACTGTTTTTTTTCTTTCCAAGCCTTAATTATTTTAGATAACAGAACATGAAAGTAGTGACAATATAATTATAGCTTTATGCAGCTGAAATTCAATCCATTTCACATAAAAGAGGCAGGACTCTAATTCACCCAGAGAACAGAACCCACAGCTGTTAGTTCTTCTGCCCAAGATAGTTGATTCTTAGGAAAGGAACTTGTAGCTTGTGAAATGCCAGCTGGGAAGAAGTGACTCCTTCCATTTTGAACAGAAGAATATAAAACAACCAAACAGGCAGCTTAGTCTGATTTTAAGGAAAAGGAAAAAAAAAAAAAAAAAAAAAAAAAAAAACCCAGAATTTGATGCTATTTTCAGTGTAGCTAAGATCTCTTTGGGTAAAACTAATATTTTCTTTTCAAAAGTGAGAAAAGCGGCTTGGGAAACTTCTTTCTGAAAACTTACCTGTTTGAAAATTGTGTAAATTTGTTCCCACTATCTAGAATACCCAGTTCCAACCCTCCTGCCACACCCAAGCTGCCCACCCCCATCTTCAACCTCACTTGAACTCTTGCCATTTTCCATTGTCATTTCATCCACTTCAGCTCTTCTGTAATATAAATTAAGATGGAAGCTCTTGGGCAGGCCACGGTGGCTCAGCAGGCAGAACTCTTGCCTGCCATACCCTGGACTGGGGTTTGATTCCTGGTGCCTGCCCATGCAAAAAAGAAAAAAGAAAAAAAAAAAAGATGTAAGCTGTTTTTGGGCAAGGACTGAAAAAGAGGGAGAGAGGAAGTTATAGAGGGGTGGAGAATGGACCATGGAAGGGAAGGAAGAACGGATTTCCAAGACCGAAGCAAAATTGGCAGTGACAAAAAATAGGTTCTGAATATGTCTTAAGAATTAGTTTGATTTGCTTAGTTTTTGTACTTTGACTTTACTAGGAGCTAGTAAAAGAGTCTCATTTTCTCTCACATTTTTTTTTCATTGACCTACATGTAAAATTAAAGACTGCTTAACAAAGAATATGTAACACATTTAAACCTCATTGCCACTGATGCTGCTAGGAGGCAGTGTTCTCAGATTTTTCTCACTTATTCCTGTCTTCTCTCTATATATTCTAGACTTGTCATATGGGGGAGTTCAAGGTAATCAAGAAGACTGAAGCAAAAAACCACCTTAAAGATTTTACTACAGTCTTTCTCAGAACTCCAGTTAACATGTATACTTTATTAGTCACCATAAAATAGAGGTGCTTCAAAGAAGAAATTACTTTTTATGGGCTTATACCACCATCACATTATTGCTTTAGAGAACTCAACAATGTTACTTTAAAAGCAAAGGGACATTACCATCTAGGGGGTAGCTTTGCAAATATGAATCCTCATAGTTAAAAAATTTTAAAAAAAGCAAAATAAAAATGCACTTATACTTCTCAGGCTGCAACTTTGTTCCTAGAAATTATATGCTTTATTTGTTGGTCTCCACTTGTTTAAAGATCATACTCTCAGGATAAATATTAGGGCTATCCTTCTACATAGAATTTATCTATTCCAAAAGAAAAGTTTACATAATTGCATATCTTCACATAAGAACAACTTAGCATGATATACCTTGACATAAAAATCTGACAATAAGGGAAGTTTGTTTTGTTTTATTATTTGAAACAGGGATAAATTACCTCAACTTATTTTTGAGAATTAAACCAAACTGGAACTTCTTCCACATTTTAGGGAATACAAATCACTTCAGATAAATTGTAAGGATGAGTAAAACCTTTTTAAGGACTTAGAGTCAATAAAGAGACGTTAAGCAGGTTTCTGAGGGTCACTCTTAGAAATAGAAGAACATGACTCTTCTGGTCAAAAGTTTGCTGGTTTCAAAGGACCATTGCCTCTTTCTGCCAGGTCTCTATCTCAAATGAAAGAGCCAATCTGATATCAAAAGATGCTATTGATGGTTTTAGGTATAGGTTATATGAAGTTGTTTTGGTGAAAGTGATTTTCATTGTCCTTATTCCCTGAGGTAGTTCACACAAAAGGCACAATTATAATATCCACATAACCGGGATAAAAGTTATAAATAAAATAATAAGATTCTAGAAGGACCTATCCTATCTAGCTAATGAATGGAGATTAAATAGATTTAAATTTTTTCATCCACAACTGTTTTAAGAATAACCAAAGGAAAGTTAGCATATTAAGTTTCCCAGGAACAGTATCATAACATAGGTTTTTTTGAAATAATAAGCTGTTGCTAAACAGGATGTGGATGTTGGTATTTGTTCTTTTACACTATTTCCTGTAAATTTACTTCAAATTTTCTTAGAGTGCTGTGACACATAATGCTTTCCAAATCTTGTTATTCCATGAGTTCAGATTCAAAATAGAAGTTGAGCTAAAAAATTTGAAATGACTTTCATGGGAATGTATGTTAACATTACAAAGAAAGACAAAATGCTATCTAATTACCATAAAGCATAACAACCATCAAGAATCATGTTCTAAAAATATGCCCAGGGAAGCTCTAACTTATTCTCAGAAATAAGAGGCTAAGACTAGAAGATGTTATTAATAACTAAGGAAAGACATAGAACAGAAGAAAACCAGTAAAGAAAAGATGTTTTGTAATGTTATTTAATTTGTATCCACCAAAGTATTCTAAACTTAGTAGGGGAAGGGATTATGCTTCTCTCACTCAAGGCCACGTAGTAATACCCAATATAGTAAGTGCCCAATAAAGGTTTGTAATTAATTGCCATATTAAACAGTTCAGAGGCAAAGGATTCAAGTTATCTTGGTATCCTATCAAGCAAGATCTTTTGACTAAAACCAGTAGACACCAACCCTTTAATTCATAATGCTTAGAGAAAACTCACCATAAAATGCACCAGGCAAAATGCAATCATCACATATGATAGGCGGCAGGGTCCTATGTAAGTTCTCTAACAGTTAAAACTTTGTTTAATTTAGCTTTACATAGTTTCTTTAATACCAAAGTAAAGTAAGAACTGATTAGCAAAGCAAACATGAAAGAGAAAATAATTGGATGTTATCTTGCAAATTATACCACTTTAATCACTATTTCCCATCTTTCTGGATAATTGGGTCTGAATGACTAAGGCTTTTTACACTGTAGCAGTTTACAGCTCATGATTGCTACCAGAGTAACCATGGCTAATTAAAACCAAGAAAATTTAAATATTTATTTGAATATTTAATCTATGGGGGAAAACATTATATATGGAGAATTTATTAAATTAATCATTTAAATTCACAGTATGCAAAGAAAATCTATGGTAACTGGAAAATATGGAGAGTTCTTTATAACTCTGGAAGTTCTTATCTTGTAAGGATAAATGTACTGTGTGGTCTGATTGTGGCATTTGCCAGAAAGGTGTGGGTGAAAAATAGGGTCAGTGATCTCCACTAATATGTGTAGTTTATTGATCAGTTCTGAGAAGGGCACTGGATTTCCACTGGGCTCAAAGGAAATGAAACTGATCTCTACAGCTAACAGTTCCACAAAAAGCAAACTGAAGCATAGAGATCATCACTAAAGGGTTTAAAGTCACATGCAGAGAAAGGCAGCAGTGGCTCCTGGCCTGGAACCCATAAGTCCTAAATCACGTCTTGAATTATTGCTAAATCCTGTTCCAGGCAGTTTCCTGTTTTCTTGTTACCATTCTTTATTTTAGATTGGGTTTGAAATACCTCTTACATTGTTTTTGGTGATTTATTTTCTATTACAATTAGATATAGTGATTAAAATGTTTTACATTTTTGTATTTTCTGTGAACACTGATAACATCTAGACCCACCCCCACCCCCTTCCCACACTCTATACTTCACATAAATAGGACAGAGTGGTCACAATGAATTACTTATTTTTCCCTCAAGGTTAAGTCCACCAAAATGACAATATCCCAGGAAGGAAAAAAATATCCAAGATTAGTTTCTCCCTCACCCCCCACCTTCTTCAATAAACACACAGGCATTTAGCAACATATCAAGTCATATCGGAAAAGCATATCTGGGTGTTATCAGTGTTATCACATATATTCCATGACAGAGAACAGAACTGTAATTAATTCTGCCAAGCAAAAGCCAAAAATTATAAATGTGCTTTCAATTTTTGCCTGTTTTGAATGGACTTTAATTTCACACAGTGGGATCTCACAGAAGAAAATTCAGCAAACATAATGGCAGCCTGGCTCTTCTGATTTACACAAATCTTGCCCAATATAATCAAGAGAACTGTATCTTACAGCTTTTTTAAAATAAGGCCAAATTTAAGGAGGTCACAGGCATCCATAAAATGTAACTGTAAAGAATGATGGATGATGCAATTTAAAGTAAATTGTGTTTGTGACATCACTTTATATGAGCATACTTCTGTATCTGAGCAGATGAATTAAATTAGATTAGCTGTGATTATGATTAATGGAATTAGGCTATTTGAAAATTACACACATTAAATATTTATTTTATTTTTAAAAACTGTTTTGAGCTATTTGGTTTTATATTGCATTTAAGAGACATTATGATACAGAATTGCTTGTTTTAAATTTTGAAATGCATTTAAATTTGGTGTTTTTTGCAAGCATAGGAAAAGAAAACTAAGATCAACATTTAAACATGATTTAATTCATGATCGTTAAAAATTTTTCAACTATAGGAGTTCAACCTGAACACAACTTGATAAATTAAAAAAAAAAATTGTCGCAAGACTTGCAATTATCTTTACTTAATGAGAGGCAGGAATAGTAGAGATGAATGCATATAGTAGATAAATCACAAAGGTGTATGGGTGCCGGATGTATTGTGGACAGCTGGTAATGAATGTGTGTTTGAGGTATTCCTTTCTTGTTTCGAGGTCTTTGAGTCAATGTGTTAATGACTCCCCAGTGCCTTTCTGAAACTTATTCTTCCTCCAGTTCACACCTAATTCTCTATGCAAGGTCCAGGTATGCAGTGTTACTTAAATGTCTTTTCTGTTGGTGAAAATAATCAATAGAAACAATAAAAACATAGATTGTCAATAAATACCTCTTAAATAAAATGAATACATCAAGCTAAAAAAACAAAGATTCTGACACGCCCCAAAATAGATCATCTTCTCCATAACCAAAATGTAGAAAAACATATATTTATATGAAAAGTTACATACTAACCAACTCAAAAAAAAAGAGAAATTTATAAAATAATTTGCTGAATTTGATGTTATTAGAGCAGATCTGATATGGACTTTTTTTGCACAACTAATTGCTCTTTTTTTGATAGTGTTATATGGACTTTGAATTTTGCTTAATTTATTATAATCAAGTTTCATTTATAAAAGAAAATAAGAATTTGACTTGTATCATTATAAGAATTGAAGGCAAATATAACTAGAAAATCAATTTTTTTTCCTAAAATAGACTTTTCTAGATGAATATCTAAAATACTAGAAGTTTCATGTAAATAAACAACAGAACAGACCCCTTCGCACTTTATTACTACTGGACCTTGAAGCTCTAGAAGGTCATTAAACACAATGGCTGAATTTGGATTAAAAGTAAGTCAAATCTTCAGCTCTCAGATACCATGGCTTTATTGTGCTGCTGTCACTCAGACTGAACCCCTAAAGACTAACATGATGTTAACATGTTTTTGGTTACTAAGGCAGAATTTCTGGATGAGTCACATTTGAAGGAGCCTCCTTTCCAGAAGAATGGAAATGTTCTTGCTAGCACTCCTTTGAAAATTCTGTTGATCTTGGGTAAAGCAAAAGCAGTTGCAAAAAGCAGTTACTGCAAGTTTCACCAGGCAGCTTCTCCTGGGTCTCCAAGACATGCTACTTGCTTAACTATCCAGCTGCATCTCAGACCTAGCCAATTCCTTTCTCACCTCAATCTCTTCCTCCCAGTATCAGTAAACCACTTCTAATTCCATTAACATAACACAAGCATTTTCTCATCTGTAGGCATTTGCATATGCTATTACTTCTGTTTGGAACACTTCTTCTTTTCTGCACTGACTCTTTCAACTAGTTAAAAATAGTTGCCTTTCAAATCTCAGATAAAGCACATCTTTATTTTCCATCAGATCTTTCAGAACCAACAAGACTGGGTGAGGTTTCTATTCTGTGTTCTCAAAAAGCTATCAAGTGTTTATTATATTATGTAATTTCCATTTTATCTATCTCCTCTCCACCCCCACCCACCCCTGCCACACACACTTAACTGAGTACAGAGTGTGCTATTATTCTCAATTATCCCCAGTGCTTAGCACTTTACCTCATATTTATGATGGATGCTCAACAAATACATGCTAATGAATGAAAAATAAGCAAAAGAAGAAAGGCAAAGAATACATTAGAAGAGCATATAAAATACATTATAACTCTGTTAAGCCAAATAGTGGGCTCTCAAAAATGCCCATTCCTAAACCCTAGAACCTGTTAATATGTTACATGGTGTGATGGCTTAAAGGTTGTATGTTCTTAAAGAAAAGTATGTTCTTAAAGCTAATCTATCCCTGTGGGTGTGGACCCATTGTAAGTAGGATGTTTGGGTGAATAGAATATTAGGTAAAGGTGTCACCCACCTCATTCATATGAGTCAATCCATTACTAGAGTCCTTTATAAGAGAATGAAATACACACAAAGAAACAGAAAGCCATGGGATGAAGAAGTTGAAAGTAATGAAACCCAGAAAGAACAGAAAGACCAAACAACAGGACCATGCTCTTTGCCATGTGACAGAGGAGTCCAGGGTGGCTGGCAACAACCAGTCTTGAAGAATAAGCCATCGTCTTGATGATTTTGACATTTTAATGACCTCAGAACTGTAAGCATGTCATGGTCAGGTTCATATGTCAACTTGGCCAAGTGGTGGTACCTGTTTGTCTGGTTGCACAAGTGCTGGTCTGTCTGTTGTGATGGGGATATTTCATAGAATTAAATCATGATCACATCAGCTGCATCCACAGCTGGTTCCATTTGTAATCAGCCAAAGGGTTTGTAATCAACCATGCAAGATTGAGGGCGTGTCTTCTGCAATGAGTGATGCTTAATCTAATCACTGGAAGCCTTTTAAGGAGGATTCAGAAGAGACAGGTTCTTCCTGCTTCAGCTGGTGAGCCTTTCCTATAGAATTCGTCCAGATGCTCCATCGGAACCATTGGCTTCACAGCCTGCCCTGCGGATTTTGGACTCTGCATTCCTGTGGCCACGTGAGACACTTTTATAAATTTTATATTTGCAAGCATTCCCTGTTGATTCTGTTTCTCTAGAGAACCCTAACAAGTACAACTTGGTACTGGTACTGGTTCTGAAGAAACAGAATCTTAAAAATGGGTTTTTATGAATGGTTTTCTACTGTGACTGGACTCAAAGGCACTAAGGACTTTGATTCCCATAATCAGAATGACACTCCCAATCCATGGAGTGAGTTGGCAAAAGAGATAGTCAAAATATCACCATTCGATTATCCTAATGCTTTGCTTGTATGAAGCCGGGTTCTAGGGGATAATGTTTTTTACATCTTTACAGAGTTTTGTGGAAATAAGAGGTATAGAGATGTTGACTGGTTGTTGTTAGATACACTGGCTACATCAAGGAGTGAAAGAGATGGGCTTAAGGCTTTAAACAAGAAGCTTGAGTGCCATCTGACAGATGTAGAAATTTCTATGAGTATCCTGAAGGAAAATCTTATTTCCTGTAGCTGTAGACATGAGATCTCTGAAAATCAGACTCAGAATCTTATTGTTAGAGTAGCAACTTAACAACATAAACTGAAATCTCAGTCTTGCATGGTGTCCAATGTTAAAGTAAGGGCATTGTTTGGAAAGGAGTGGGACCCTGAAAAATGGGATGGTGACATATGGATTGATAATGATGTTGGGGATGAGGTTGAAACCCTAGGTCATGCTGAGTCTTCTCTAGATAAGCCTGTAATAACTACCCTGAGGATACAGCCACATGCTTCCAGCCTGCATGGAGGAGTTGGTCACCCAACCTCCTTCTGAAGGGATTAGCCCTAGAGGATTAATCTTGTTTCACCAGATGAAATGGTAAATGAATGCCCTGAAGCAAATGGCTTGGAAGATATTTCTAATTCTTTTCATGACCCACCCCCACCACCCCTCATTTCTTCCAGACCTATAACTAGGTTAAAGTCCCAACAGGTCCCTAAAGGTAAGGTACAAAGTATCACACATGAGGAGGTACGTTATACTCCAAAACAACTGTGTGAGTTTTCCAATTTATATGGACAGAAATCAGGGGAATATGTGTGGCAATGGATTTTAAGGGTGTGGAATAATGGTGGGAGGAATATAAAGCTGAATCAGGCTGAATTTATTGCTATGGGCCCACTAAGCAGAGATTCTGCATTCAATATTATAGCTCAAGGGATTAGAAAAGGTATTAACAGTTTGGATGGTTGGTTGAAACATGGATCAAAAGGTGGCCAACATTACCTGAGGTTGATCAAAGGTGGCCAACATTACCTGAGGTTGAAATGCCAGAACTGCCCTGTTATAATGTAGATGAAGGGATCCAGAGGCTTAGAGAGATTGGAATGTTAGTGTGGATTTATCATGCAAAGTCTGATCTTATACCCCAGGAATGTCCGGAGGATGCATCTTTTACCAGAATAGTTAAAAATAAATTTGTGAGACCTCCACCATCATCCCTGAAGAACTCGATAGTTTCACTTCTCTGTAGGTCAGATATTACTGTAGGAACTGCTGTCACTGAGCTGGAATCCTTAAACACAATGGGGATGATAGGTTCCCGAGTTGGGAGAAGCCAGGTGGCAGGACTTAATCACCAAAGACAGGGTAGACGTGGCTATTATAATAGACAGCAAACTCAAAGCAGGAGTCAAAATTATACAACTCGCAGAGATTTGTGGCATTGGCTAGTAAATCATGGGGTACCTAGAAATACAATAGAAGGGCCGTCTACTAAATTCTTGTTCAAGCTGTATAAACAAAAGAGTACTAGGTCAAGTGCACAGAAGTCTAACTCGAATTGCAAAAACACAGAGTAACTGCCCCTTAATCAACTTCCAGACTTGAAACTGTTTACAGACCCAGAGCCCTTTGAATGAGGGGGAGGCCATGTCCCTTTGGGGTAGAACCCTGTTACACTGCCACAAATTTATACTGTGAATCTTCCTCTAAGCCTTCCCTAAGGAGACCGACAGCCTTTTACCAGGGTAACTGTGCATTGGGGAAAAGGAAATGATCAGATATTTTGGGGATTATTAAAACACTGGTTCAGAAGTGACATTAATTCCAGGGGACCCAGAACGTCACTGTGGTCCACCAGTCAGAGTGGGGGTTTATGGAGGCCAGGTAATCAATGCAGTTTTAGCTCAGGTCCATCTCACAGTGGGTCTAGTGGGTCCCTGGACCCATGCATAGTTATTTCCCCAGTTCCAGAATGCAAAATTAGAATAGACATACTGAGCAACTGGCAGAATCCCCACATTGGCTCTCTAACTTGTCCAGTGAAGGCTATTATGGTGGGAAAGGCCAAGTGGAAGCCACTAGAACTGCCCCTACCTAGCAAAATAGTAAATCAGAAGCAATACCAGATTCCTGGAGGGATTGCAGAGATTACTGCCCCTCTTAAGGACTTGAAGGATGCAGGGGTGGTGATTCCCAACACGTCACTATTCAACTCTCCTATTTGGCCTGTGCAGAAAACAGATGGGTCTTGGAGGATGACAGTGGATTATTGTAAGCTCAACCAGGTGGTAACTCCAATTGCAGCTGCTATTCCAAATGTGGTATCATTGCTTGAGCAAATCCACACATCCCCTGGTACCTGGTATGCAGCTATTGATCTGGCAAATGCTTTTTTCTCAATAACTATTAGTAAGGACCATCAGAAACAGTTTGCTTTCACCTGGTAAGGTTATTAATATACTTTCACTGTCCTATCTCAGGGATATATCAACTCTCCAGCCCTATGTCATAATCTTGTCCGCAGGGAACTTGATCATTTCTCCCTCCCACAAGATATCACACTAGTCCATTATATTGATGATATCATGTTGATTGGCCTAGTGAGCAAGAAATAGCAACTACTCTAGACTTACTAGTGGTAAGGCATTTGTGTGTCAGAGGATGGAAGATAAATCCAAAAAAAATACAGTGGCCTTCCACCTCAGTGAAATTTTTAGGTGTCCAGGGGTATGGGCATGTCAAGATATCCATTCTAAGGTGAAGGATAAGTTGCTGCACCTGGCCCTTCCTAAGACCAAAAAAGAGGAACAATACCTAGTTGGTCTCTTTGGATTTTGTAAGCAACATATTCCTCATTTGGGTGTGCTACTCTGGCCCATTTATCGAGTTACCAGAAAAGTTGCTAATTTCAAGTGGGGACCTGAACAAGAGGAGGCTCTGTGACAGATCCAGGCTGCTGTACAAGCTGCTCTGCCACTTGGGCCATATGATCCAGCAAATCCAATGGTGCTGGAAGTGTCAGTGGCAAATAGAGATGCTGCTTGGAGACTTTAGCAGGCCCCTATAGGAGGATCACAATGCAGTCCCTTAGGATTTTGGAGCAAAGCCTTACCATCTGCTGAAGATAACTACTCTCCTATTGAGAAACAGCTTTTAGCCTGCTACTGGGCCTTAGTAGAGACTGAACGCTTAACCATGGGCCACCAAGTTACCATGAGACCTGAGTTGCCTATCATGAGCTGGGTGTTGTCTGACCCATCAAGCCATAAAGTTGGGTGTGTGCAGCAGCACTCTATTATAAAATGGAAATGGTATATACAAGATAGGGCCAGAGCAGGTCCTGAAGGCACAAGAAAGTTACATGAAGATGTGGGCCAAATGTCCATGGTCTCCTCTCTTGCCACATTACCTTCCCTTTCCCAGACCAGGGCTATGGCCTCTTGGGGAGCTCCTTACAGTGGATTGACTGAGGAAGAGAAAACTCGGGCCTGGTTTACAGATGGTTCAACACGATATACAGGTACCACCCGAAAGTGGACAGCTGCAGTACTACAATCCCTTTCTGGGGTGTCCTTGAAGGACAGTGGTGAGGGGAAATCCTCCCAGTGGGCAGAACTTTGAGCAGTGCACCTGGTTGTTCATTTTTCTTGGAAGGAGAACTGGCCAGAGGTGCATTTGTATACTGACTCATGGACTGTTGCTAATGGTTTGGCTGGATGGTCAGGGACTTGGAAAGACCATAATTGGAAAATTGGTAACAAAGAGGTCTGGGGAAGAAGTATGTGGACAGACCTTTCTGAATGGGCTAAAAACATGAACATATTTGTGTCCCATGTGAATGCACAACAGAGGGGGAATTCAGCAGAGGAAGGTTTTAATAATCAAGTGGATAAGATGATCCATTCTGTGGATACCAGTCAGCCTCTTTCCCCAGCAACTCCTCTCATTGCCCAATGGACTCATGAACAAAGTGGTCATGGTGGTAGGGATGGAGGTTATGCATGAGCTCAGCAACATGGACTTCCACTCACCAAGGCTGACTTGGCTACAGCCACTGCTGAGTGCCCTATCTGCCAGCAGCAGAGACCCACACTCAGCCCTGATATGACACCGTTCCCCAAGGTGATTAGCCAGCTACATGGTGGCAGGTTGATTACATCGGACCACTCCCTTCATGGAAGGGGCAGCAATTTGTTCTATCTGGAATAGACACATACTCTGGATATGGGTTTGCTTTTCCTGCATGCAATGCTTCTGCCAAAACTACCATCCATGGGCTTCCAGAATGCCTTGTCCATCATCATGGGCATTCCACATAGCATTGTTTCTGATCAAGGAACACACTTCACAGCAAATGAAGTGTGGGAATGGGCACATGCTCATGGAATTCTCTGCTCTTACCATGTTTCCCATCATCCAGAAGCAGCTGGATTGATAGAACAGTGGAATGGCATTTTGAAAACTCAATTATGGTGCCAACTCAGTGGCAATACCTTGAAAGGCTGGGGTAATGTTCTCCAGGAAGCTGTATATGCTCTGAATCAGCATCTACTGTATGGTGCTGTTTCTCCCATAGCCAGGATCCATAGGTCCAGGAACCAAGGTGTGGAAATGGGAGTGGCACCACTCACTATTACCCCTAGTGATCCACTGGGAAAATTTTTGCTTCCTGTCCCTGTGACCTTGAGCTCTGCTGGTCTACAGGTTTTAGTTCCAAAGGGGAGTGTTTACATCAGGAGAAACTACAATGATTCCATTGAACTGGAATCTAAGACTGCCACCTGGTCACCTTGGGCTTCTCATGCCCCTGGATCAACAAGCCAAGAAGGGGATTGCATTATTGTCCAGGGTTATTGACCCTGACTATCTGGGGGAAATAGGATGACAACTACACAATGGAGGTAAAGAGGAGTTTTCTTGGAATATAGGAGATCCCCTAGGGCTTCTTTTAGTACCATCATGCCCTGCAATTAAAATCAATGGAAAACTGCAACAACCCAATCCAGGCAGGGGTACAAATGGCTCTGAAACTTCAGGAATGAAGGTTTGGGTCACCAAAACAAGCAAAGAACCACAGCCAGCTGAAGTGCTTGCTGAGGGTAAAGGGAACACGGAATAGGTAGTTGAAGAAGGTAGTGATACATATGAACTATGACCATGTGATCAGTTACAGAAACAAGGACTGTAATGCTGTTTTGTTGATGCTATACTATTTAAGTTGTAAGATATCAAGTTTAAGAATGAATATTACCCAAGGATTTGCACCCTATTCTGGAAAGATTTAATGTGTTTCCAGTTATATGCAGGACAATTTACTGCCTGGTAAAAGGAAAAAATGTGTGTTTTATTTAGATATTATATATGGTTTAAGGTGATATGTATAGCTACCAAGTTGACAAGGGGTGGACTGTCATGGTCAGTTTCATGTGTCAACTTGGCCAAGTGGCAGTACCTGTTTGTCTGGTTGGGCAATTTCTGGCCTGTCTGTTGTGATGAGGACATTTCATAGAATTAAATTATGATCAGGTCAGCTGCATCCACAGCTGATTCCATTTGTAATCAGCCAAGGGGTGTGTCTTCTGCAATGAGTGATGCTTACTCTAATCACTGGAAGACTTTTATGGAGGATTCAGAAGAGACAGGCTCTTCTTCCTGCTTTGACCAGTGAGCCTCTCCTGTGGAGTTCGTCCAGACCTTCCATCGGAATCGTTGGCTTCACAGCCTGCCCTGTGAATTTTGGACTCTGCCTTCCCATGGTTATATAAGACACTTTTATAAATTTTATATTAGTGAGTGTTTCCTGTTGATTCTATTTTTCTAGAGAACCCTAACTAACATAAAGCATGAAAACTAATGAATTCTCATTAAAAGTTAACTCAATTTATGGTGTCTGTTTTCAGCAACTTAGCAAGCTAGAACAAATTTTGGTACCAATACAGTAGGGTACTGCTATTGCAAATTGAAAATCTGGGAATAACTTTCAAAATGGGTAATGGGTATATTCTGGAAGAATTGTGAGGTGATCGATAGAAAATGTGTAGACTGCTTTGAAGAGACTGTTGGTAGAAATATGGATATTAAAGGTACTTCCAATGGGACTTATTCAGAAATAATATGTCACTAAAACTGGGAAAAAAGGGAACCCTTATTTTAAAGTGGCAAAGCACTTGGCAAAATTGTGTTCTGCTAGTAGATGGGAAGCAGAATTTGAAATCAATGAGCTGGGATATTTAGCTAAGATTTCCAAATTAAACGTAGAAAGTGCTACTTGGTTTCTTCTTGGAGCTTACAATAAAATATGAGAGAAAAGGAATAAGCTGAGAACTGAACCCCTGGAACAAAGAAACCAGAAATTGATGGTTTGGAAAATTCTGAGCTTCCAGAAAGGGCAACTCCAGAGAATCATGCTCCATGTGAGGGTTTAACGGAACATGGAGGAACTAGATAGCCATTTCAGTTTAAGTCAGGATTGCAAACACTGTAATCCATATCCAGAAAGGATTTGTGGAAAGTTCTTCTGTCTAATGGTTTGGACCCCTGTGTACTAGTTAGAACTAAAACTAGTTCGTAGTTTTAGTGACATATTTATTATTGCTGAATAAGTCCCATTGGAAATACCTTTAATATCCATATTTCTACCAACAGTCTCTTCAAAGCAATCTAGGCATTTTCTATCAATCACCTCACAATTCTTCCAGAATATACCCCTTACTCATTTTGAAAGCTCTTCCCAGATTTTCAATATTTGCAATAGTACAAATAAAAACCAACAATTTTTTATGAGATCTGTATGAATAGAAACACTGCAAGCCTGGACTAAAAACAACATAAAAGGGACAAATTGAATGAAAAATGACTTCAAAGGTAGAACTACGGAAACTGAGGTCTGGGCTGAAGACACCTTCTCAGGCCAAGAGAGTGAGCCCAACCATGTTTGTGGAAAGGGTGAGTATGCTCTGGAGCTTGGAGAGGGCAGAACTCTTTGCCCATAATTCAAGAAGATTGATACTACCTCATTGTTCTCAGATACCTAGGGGATTGCAGAGAACTTTGCTGCCACCCAAATGTTTGCAACGGTGGAGTCTAGAGTCCGCCTGCCATCCTGATGCTTGACAAGAGTAGAACCAAGATCCTGGCCATCACCCCAATGCTAGAAGATGTTAGAGACTTCACCCCAGAGTTTGGGGAGAACATGACCACTGTACAAGCACTTGGAAAGTGTGGGGTTGCTACTCCTTCAGGTCTCGAGGTCAAAGGATGCCTTTTGTCCTTCTATAGATGACTCTTAGACTTTGAAATATAATGGAGTATGCTCTGCAGGGTTTCGGAATTGTTTGGGACCTGTGATCTCTGTTTTCCTTCCTAGTTCTCCCTGTGTGAATTCTTACCCCATGAAAGTCTCTCCTTTGTATATTGGAAGCAGATAACTTGTTTTCTAAATTTCACAGGTCTACAGCCAGAGAATTGTGTCCCAGGACAAATCACACTTATAGCCAATTTTTATGAGACTTTGTACATAGTATTGTTACCAAAATGACTTAAGGCTTTCAGATATTGGGATGAAATGAATGTATTTTGCATATGGAAATAAAATGTCTTTCTGAAGTACAGAGGGTGGAGTGCAGTGGTTTGAAGTGGTATGTACCCCTGAAAAGGATGTTCTTAAAGTTAATCCATCCTTGTGAGTATGGACCCATTTAAGTAGAATCTTTTTGTTAAGAGGGTCTTAAATTAAGGTGTGATCTACCTCAATCAGGGTGGATCTTAATCCCCTTACTAGAGTCCTTCATAAGAGAATGAAATTCAGACAAAGAGAGAGAAAGCCATGGAAGCCAGAAATTGAAAGTAATGCAACCCAGAAGAGAAGGTAGAGACCAGATGACTCTGCCATGTGCCTTGCCATGTGGTAGAGGAGTCTAGGATGGCTGGCAACTGGTCTTCAAGAAGTAAAAAGCATCATTTGGATGATGCCTTCATTTAAGCATTTTCATGACTTCAGAATTGTAAGCTTGTAAACTAATAAATCCCATTACTAAAAGCCAACCCCTTTTATGTTGTCTAATTTTGGCAGCCTAGCAAACCAGAACACACGACAAAGGGAACTTAAAGTTACAGATGGAATTAAGCTTGCTAATCAGTTGATTTTACAATAGGGAAATAATCCTGGAATATCCAGGTGGGTTCAATAAAATCACAAAGATCCTTAAAAGTAGAAGGGGGAGGAAGAAGGCAAGATCTGGGGGATGCAGTGTGAGGAGGAGATTGAAGAGGGAGGAAGGATGCCATAAATGAAGGAGTGTGGACAGCCTCCAGTCTGAAATGGATTCTCCCTTAAAGCCTCCAAAAAGGAGCCACATCCTGTAAACATCCTTGATTTTAATCTAACAAGACCTATATCAGATTTCTATTCCACAGATGTGTAAAGTAAAACATTTGTCTTATTCTAGGCTATTGAGTTTGTGGTAATTTTTTAAAACAGAAAATAGAAAACTAATATAATGAATATGGGGTAGGGTGAAATTTCTTAAATAAGATGCAAGAAGTATTAATCAATAAGGGAAAGTTTAATAAATGTGATAAGTTAAAAAAACTGTTAATCAAAGGAGTAATAATGTGAAAATATGTCACAAATTCTAAAAGATAAACATAACATGTACAAAACAACAATGAAGCATTAAGATCTAAAATAGATACAGAACTCCTAATATCAATGAGAGAAAAAGATTTAAAAAATACAAAAGGCTTGAACTAGCATGTCACAAAATAGGAAATCCAATGACCAACACACACACACACACTCATACACACACATGCAAACACCATATGAGAAAATGTTCTAAACCTCATTAGTAATCCGAGAATGGAAATTAAAAACATAATGAAAGCAGATTTGCAACACTTGGTCTGAAAATGCCAAATGTTATTCAGTTTGCGAGCAATGAAAACTCTCATATGCTACTAGTAGGAATGCAACTGCTTTGGAA
The DNA here is from genome assembly GCF_023851605.1 of Tamandua tetradactyla. Classification (NCBI taxonomy): domain Eukaryota; kingdom Metazoa; phylum Chordata; class Mammalia; order Pilosa; family Myrmecophagidae; genus Tamandua; species Tamandua tetradactyla. Next base: position 82,814,681 of record NC_135333.1, on the reverse strand, counting down.
AACATACCCAAATGACTCAGCAATCTCAATCCTAAGCATATGCTCCAGAGAAACTCAAGAGCATATGACAAATATTCATGTAGGCATAGTTCATAAAGGCCCTAAAGTGAAAGAATCCATCAACAGTAGCTTGGATAAATAAATCACGGTATAGATATACAATGGAATACTATATATCCAAGAGAAAATAATAAACTAGAGCTGTATACAGTACTATGGATGAATTTTACAAATATTATTGATTCAAAGAAGTTAAACATAAAAGAATACATGCATTAAAATCCCATTTATATAAAGTTTTAAAAAGGGCAATACTTACCCATATTGCTTAGTGATCTATATATAGGTAATAAAAATATAAGGTAAAGAAAGGAAAGGATTACTATAAAATTACAGTGAATGATGATCATACATCTATGTGATGATATTAAGAATTACTGATTGCATATGTAGAATGGAATGATTTCTAAATGTTGTGTTAGTTAAGTTTTTTTTAATTAATAAAAAAAATTACAGTGGTCGTCACTTCTAACTAGTATGGAGGATTTGGCTGACAAAAAATTATATATGGAGGCTTTTTGAATGGTGGTTAATGTGTTATTTCTTGACATGAATATTTGCTTTATAGTTCATCAATAAATTGAATATTTTAATTAACAGTCTTCGAATAGATACCTTATTGTACATGTTGAACATGTACCTTAAATATTTTTATTGTCTTAGAAAGAACAAGAATATCACTTGGGTGGGACCTTTTAAGATGTAGGCTCTTACCACAACTTGCATCATCAGTCCTCTGCCCACATGCTCATAATCTTTCAGTGAGTTTGAATAAACTCAAACTCATTATTCTGGTATTTGAGACCATCTGAGCTCTGGCTTAAACTATCCATCCTAAGCTTGCGTACATCTCCCCAGGAACCTGACAAGCCAGCCAAACCAAAGTACTCCCCATCCTTTGATTATATACTCTACTATTTAAGACTCTTTATCTTTATTCACACTATTCCTTCATCCTCTGCCTATCAAAATAAGCCCATCCATCAGGGTTCTGCTCAAAACCACACCTGCATGCTTCTTAACTCCTACTGGGTGATGTTTGATTATTTAATACTCACCGCAAATATATCTGTGTGTTACTTGTGTGCTTTCTTAAGGCTTAAAAATATGTAATGTCTAAAAGGAAGGTTTTTGACAATCTACTTTAGTTAGCGAATTGCACATTACTATTAATAGGCAAAAGTTGGCAAACTAATTCTTTATTGCTATTTTTAAAGCCGTTGAAACATTCACAACACTAAATCAATGGCAGAATAAGACAAGCTTCTTCTGTGGTCTGAGATTCTCTTGCAATTCTACAATTAAAATATCAGAGGAGCAATGAGCCAAAAATGATTCATAATTTGTGAAAAGAAAACATCTCCCAGCTAATACTTTTCAGGTTATATATAAATTTATTTAAGTCTCTATCTCACCAGGAAGAGTCGAGCACACCACATAAAACGCTAGATGAAGAGTAAATTTGCAATTTTTTTTTGTTTTGTGGGTCATTTCGCTAGAAGTTTGTATTAAGCCAGAATTCTAATGTTTACTTACATTAGAAATTTTTATATTTTTAATATTATAACCCCCTTTTTAATTTATAGCTATATATTTTTCTTCTTGCAACATGTTTACCATTATTTATAAGGGAATTTATGTAAGCTGCAAAATTAGGGCATTTTTTTTTTGCACCACTATAAAGTTTTCTAATGCAAGTGAGAATTTTTCAATATTATCATTATCTTTGTCATTATTATGCTGGTATCAAAAAATCTGCATGCCACTGCCATTGGATCCCATGAACGAATACAGCAGTGAATACCTAATATCATATCCTTCTAATGTCATAATAAATGTTGAAATTAACCTCTGCTATGCATCTTCTCTTTCATTCTTCTCTTTTGTTCCATCTTCCTTTTTATTTCTACTTTGCTTATTTAATTATTGATTCCTATTCATTTTGTTGAATTTTCAGGGGATATCAATGTTCAAGGTAAAAGTGATTACGAAGAGGCAAATAAAGGAAGGGATGCAATGAGAAAAGGATTTATGCATAAGTAAGCAAAGTTATTTTCCAATCCAAACAAATAACCCTATTGCAGGGAAGGGGGAGGAGGCAGCTGCTATGACTTCCAAACACTTTCTTCTCACTCAGGCCACTTCTAACGGGTTTCACAAAAAAGAAAAGGATCACAGGGTAGCACTTTTATTTGCCAGTTATTTCTTCTAAGTGTGCATGAAGACTTTACACAGATCACTATAGAAGGGACTTTAACTCTCATTCTTTACCTTAAGTTCCAGTACAGCACCCTTGAAACAATTCCAACTTCAGTAATATTAATATTACTATTTATAATATTAAAATATTAATATTTTATTATTCAGTAATAATAATAAAAGATCAATCTATTTAAAGGGAACAAAGAACAGAATTATAGGTGTGGACAGTTACAATTACAGACAAAGAGCTGGGCCTCCAGATCTCCTGACAACTGATCTAATACCAACACTAACCCCATTTTAGCAGAGATGGCAGCCAATAACTTTCTCATATATATATGAATCAAGTTTTGTATTTCCTAAAATGTAAAATTCACTGCTTTACCATAAAACTCACCAAAATCTTAGTCTCTTATTCTACACATTAAATATTTTCAGGGAAACTAGCAGATTTTTATAAAAACAATTTTTGGACTCACTTAAAGAAGGACATTTTGGAGAAGACTGGCTAGGACATTTGCAAAGAGAAGTCAGTAAAGGAGTCAGAGAGAAATTGACTTTGTGATTAATCTCATCAGTGCAGTCACTCAGAATTATCAATCCAATTTGTACAAACTTTCAACTCTAAATGAGCAGTCATAAAAAAAAAAACCAAAGTCTAAAACTGAGAAAAATGTTTCTTAGAAATCAGACACACAAAGACTATATGTAAGTGACAATCTCATACTCTTTTAGAAAGGGGGGGGGGGGGGGGAGACAGTTTCTATTATCCTTTAAAAATGACCTGTGAATGGAAAAAAAAAAATCACACACGTCCAGCAAGCTAGTTGTCTCTGCTAGTTCCTAAGCTAGCTGGCTGGCTGAATATTGGTTGGAACTGATTGGTGCATGTGGTAAACCAACCAGGGCAGTTCTTTGTGAAGAAATTAATGGTATGAAAACATAGAAATTAACCTTAAGCCTCTAGTAATTAACCATAAATAGACGAGACTGTTCAATTTATTCAGATTTCAGGGAAAAGAAGCCACAGACTGCAGTATAAAGTACCACAAAACATTTTTGCTTTTGAAAAAAAATTGTTTGGCCAGTGCCTCAAAAAGTGCTTGTCCAAAGTGTTTGAGTGAATGGCTTCCTGTAGACAGACTCAACAGAGGGCTGTGACACAATAGCCCAACTACAGAACAATTTGCAAATGATTTTAGCTGCCTGACCACTATTGGATAAATCGTTCAGTGCAATGCTTGAAAAAATTTACTTAAAAAACACGGATTGCCTTTTTGTTTCGTTTTATTTTAAAATATGCTTTTCAATGTTAGAATGCCATTCCCACTCAATGCTTTCTTACCTAATTGGTTTTATAAAGTAAGTATTGTCCAGATGTTGCTTTAATGCTCTAAGCACCCCACAAAATACTATACTTAAAGACAAGCTTCTTTTGTACTCTAAATGTCACATCTTTATTTCCTTGTATAACATTGATATTAAGTGAAGTATTTTTATATCAATATACATTATCTAAGAGATTTCTGTTACAATACATTCTCAAGCCCTGTGTCATTTACACATATTAAATGCACAGGTCAACATTTATCCAATTCTTGTAATTCTCACTAAGCAAAGGGTAAACATGAAATTTTCATTACAATAGAAGAGCCTCTGCCCATTCCTCACAGAATTGAATCCTCTTTTGCCTAAAGAGGTATTAGATGATCTCAGCCAATAGGATTTTTTATTTTCCTAAAGGTTCTGGTATTTCAACTTACTTATTCTTCATTTCCACTTACAAAGTTCCATAGATAATTCTTTTTCAAAGTTCACCATGTCCCTATACTTTTCTCTCCTTTCCCAGCACCACTTGTGGTTGTAATCTTTAATATCTCCTGCCTAAATGTCTTCAATTGCTTTTGCAACTGTTAACTGGCTCTCAAATCTTATCTGTCCCAATACATACCACATATCTCCTTAAAAGTCTTCCATTCTCCCCTTTGCCAACCAGATAGAATATAGCTCCATTAATTGTTGCTTATCTATATGTAACTTATGTCCAGCTAAAATGAAGAATAAGATAGAGTACCTCAAGAATGTATTCTACTCTCCTACTTCTTTTGCTTCTATTAATCCCCACAACTGAAGGTTTTGCATTCGTCTACTGATTTTATCCTGTTTTCAGTAGAATACAGGGGACTTCAGCTTCCTGTGATGTCTCATTTCTCTGATCTCAGAGCACTTTGTTTATTCTGGCTATTTTTAGTCAGTCATGTTTTGCCTTTGTAAAGTATCCTGTATTGGTGATGTTGTGATACTGTGTTTTTCTAAGTCTGGGTTCTGTGAAGGGTTTTAGTACTACTCTTCAACAGTATAGCTCTGCTTTAAAGAGAAACATTTGGGAGGTCACTGACAGACATTGTCTCTTAGCTCTCAGATTTCTATTTAAGAGCCAGAGAGAGAAGGAACTTTGTCTTATTCTTCTTAATGTGTGTCCAAAGTACATACCACATAATAGGGACTCAACAAACATTTAATTATCAGCTAAGGTTTTACTTTTGTGGGTTTTTAAATAATATTAAAATTTTAAAAGAAAAAAGTAAATAATTAAAAAATAATAATTTTACCTTTCACATGGGAGTAGATCTTGAAAGGGTTAAATGTAACTTCAGACCTGCCAAGAAAGAATTTTTAGTTACTTCAGCAGAAATGCTATGTCATCCATGTGCCTACCTAATGTTTGAACTATTTTTAGCTTGGAATCCAGGCAGGATTTTCTCACCCAAAGTGGACCAACTTAATGTCTCCTAACCACACTGTACACAGAGATCAGAAATGGGAAGAATGTATTACATTCATTAATAGAGATAGTTATTCAGCAGACACAAAGCACTAAAATACTATTCTAATCTAGGAGTAGGGGGATTTGCATCTGGATTAAAACAAGGATATTTCTGTTAGTCACACAGGTTAAAGATTTTTGACCTGTTCTGAAATGAAGACAGTGTAGGAAATTAATATTAGAACCATTCATCGTGTATCATGCTTAACCCCATAGTAAATGAATATCATTTCCACTAAATTGCATGTGTTCAATCATTTAAACCTAATACTTTCATTGTCTCCTTAAAATAGGGAATTAAAAAACCCTCTGAGTATTATTATAAATAGATAACTACTCGCAAATTCTTGCAGCCAAAATTCTGCTATCCAGAGAGGGCAAGAGCAAATATTGACTTTCTCACAGTGTCTTGCCTTAATGGGCCTATTTCTGACTAAAGGCTTTACATGTTCTACTTATCTTTTATGATGCTTCACAAATTGAATAGACCCTTTTAAATAAAACAATAAATAAACAAACAAATATAAAATAAATAAATAAAACCTAAGATCTGGGACTGATTCCAAGTTGTAGCTGGCCAAATTGTTTTGATTCCGGAACTCTGATAGGAAATAAATTGAGACCAGTCACTATTGATTCAGATAGCAAATTTCCCCCCGGAAACATGCAGGAAGTGGAAGTGATATGAATAAGTATGTAAAGGGGCATTATGTCCTGTATTTGATGAATGAATAGGCTTAGTTGGCCATTCTCTAACCATCATGAGAACCATGGTGCTTACCTTCTCCCTTCCTTACAATCTCCTAATCCTTTGACATGTGGGACATTTTTTTTCCTGCTCATTTTCAATGCCTTTAATATTTTCTGCTTTAAGGAGAAATCCCTTCCTTTAAAGCATATTCTAAACCTTGCTTGCATAATATCCCATGTTTTCCCCTAAAAATCTTGAGGCAATTTGAGAACATCTTCAACAATTTTCTTATAATATTTTAATTTGAATTCACTTCAACTGTAAAGTGAATATATGCGATGCATTGCTCATGTAGAGCGTTATAGAGAGGAGGATTTCACAGTCACAGAATCTAACAAAATTCCAAAAAGTGCACAAGTCATCAGATCATGTAATTAACCACAAAATCATAAAACCTGATTTGCCACATCACCGTTCTTTTCACTAGAAACAATAAATGTAGATCAAATAGGCAAATGTACGCTCAAGCCTGTAGAAAATAATCTCTAACTAAATAAATATTTATATAAAGAATTATATACACTAGAATAAAAAATCCCTAGTCAGTCACTCATATCTTTATACACGGAAAATCAACCAGTTTACCATTCATCTTAAAATAAAAAATTATCAAAAGTTCATTGGCTTTGATTTTAGATAGCTTATTTTTAATACACAACGATATAGATATATTTCCTTCTCTGCCCAGTCTCCTATCTTCTGGATAGGAGCACTTTGATCTTCCTGTGGGTAATTAATTACCTGTTTGAGGTTGACCACAAGTGGTAGACCAGAGCCAGGCTGCCTATGGAAAATCCCTGTATAAACTAAATGGAAAATTCCTAGGTCCTGTAAAGTAGCTAGTGATAAAGCGAAGTTGGCATAAACTTGGCATAAGCCTTGGCATAAACTTGGTTTGCTAAGGTTTCTTTGCCTTACATGCTAGAAGAAGTGGTGTCTGAGCTTTGTCATAATTTTCCTCATGCGTGAAGGAAAAAACTTAGGAAGTTTCTTTGTCCAGGGATCTCACATGGCACATTGCTCATTCTCCATTGACTGCCAATACTCATCACCTTCTTGAGCTAGCCAGAATAAGAGAAGCTGGGCTCACTCATATATACCCATAACCTCTGTGATGTTCAGGGGTGGATATGTGACTCAAGTCAGGATGATAAAGCCACAATTTCCAAACTACCTCTGGGAATATTGATAAAGGAAACTCTCTCTCCTTTAGGGTTGTCGCACTCATATATGAGTGACCAGCTACCATCTCCTAACTTGTGGAAAGATCCTGCCTGAGAGTAAAGCCACAGAGAAGAAACCAAAGCCAAGATAGGGAGAAGGATAAAGATGTCTGCAGACATTGTTTGAGCAACTGGATCAGCCATACCTAAAGTCATATCTACCTCCTGGAAGTTTTGGTTACAAGAGTCAATCGATTCATGGCTAGCTCAAGACTGAGTTGAATTTCTGTCAGTTCCAAACAAAAAGCTCCAATTCAGCTATTTATTAAGAACTATATCTAGAAATCACAGTAAATAAAAAAGAACCTGAGTATTTTTTTTTATTAAATGTGTATGAGTTATTTTATACTGTGACATGACAAGTTTTAAGCCCAATGGCAAAGAAATGAAGACTTCAGAGTAATTGCTTATGAGAATAGAACCCTACTTTGAGCAAACACTTTTCTTGGCACACTGGCCTCACACTCGACCTATTCTTTACTTTCCGTTAGTCCTTCCAATAATTTACTCCAGGTGATTGGAGAACATGCTGGACACAGAAAGCAGAAGACAAGGGAAAAAGTGAGTTGAGACCATCCTTTCTCAACTCCTTACAGATGTCATTATTTTCACACTTATTTCAGGTATGTTTGCTTGAGCAGGTTTATTACCAAATCTAAATCTGTGTTTAAGAATAGAAAACTTCCTACTCTCTCCATATGCTACTATTATATCCACACTTGAGCATCTTTTTTTTCTTTGACTAAATAATTTGGACCTTCTAAAAGAAGAGTGTCTTGGGCAAACAAACAACATATGATTTTAGGACTTTACTTCCACCTTTGGGAAAAGTTCTGGAGGTTTTCCATGCCTGGGCTACAAGCCCCTATAGGATATGTTACCTTAAGAAGCCCAAACCCTAATGAAGCTCCTTTCCTTTCAAGGGAGCAGGAAAAATGCCAAGCAAAATCTGTTCTCTACTGGGTGCTCCCCCTACCTCTCCACCCCATGCATTCATGGATATAAAGAGCTTCCAAGAATACATAAGAAGGACACATAAGTGGACATTATATATTTTTGTCCAGTGTGCCAAGAAAAGTGTTTGCTCAAAGTAGGGTTCTGTTCTCATAAACAATTACACTGAAGTCCTCATTTCTTTGCTGTTGGTAACTGTCAATATGGGCCATATTCCTTTGACTAAAAACATGCTTCCAGGATTTTTTAAATGTCATGCTGAGACTCCATAGCCACTTATGGTATTGAAGTATATGCAACTGAGAGTGGTAGCTTCTTTCAGCTGAGAGGAAGTGAAGTTATATAGTATATATTTCAGCAGTAAGAATTTAGTTAAAGCGGCAACTCAGAATGGATAAATCACAATGTGTGGATTCTAGACAATTGAATGTGTTTGAGGAAGCTGTAAAATCCCTTTTCTGAGAGATGGCTCATGTTGAAAATACTGTCTACCATATGCTTGCCTTCAGGCAGGGAAAGGACTAGATACATATTTTAAGGCATTTCCAGATCTAAGTCCCAGTCATTTTCAAAATGAAGAGAAAGAGCTGCCGTTGACTGAACCAGTGTGATTTCCTCTGACTCATTGACAAGATGCAGAATTGGCTCAAAGAAGAGAACAGATGTGGGTCATCAGAGTGCTTCACTGACTTTTTGGCTGATCTCAGTAAGCTAATCTTCTATACTTTCCACTCACAGATGTGTGGTAATCTCTAACATTTAACACTTCAAAACAATAGGTGGACAACTAGTAAAGAGCACAGGAAAAGAGTTTTTAATCTTTTTTTTTTTTTTACTTTTTTATCACTTTGAATGTGAAGCATGTCTATTAAAAGCTTGTCCCTTATTGATAAAGCCTGTCTTTCAATCAATAAGTTAAGGCAAAAATTTGAGTATTCTTTTACTTCTCTCCCTTAGGCCTGATCTGCTAAGGTTTATACTCCTCAACCACGGATTATTAACTCCCGTTATTGTTTTGCCTTCCATCAGAGAATCAATCTGAAAGTCTCTCTCTATATATATATATTTTTTTTTTCCCCCTTCCTAGAGAGCTCCCACTGGGTTTCTGGCTGTGTGCAGATAAGCTGTGTATCTGAATTGATAAAAAAGAAAAAAACAGATTGCACAACTACTGTCAAAATTTTGTTAGTGCTATAAAAACTTTTACATATAAAACATGATTAGAATTCCTGACAAAGTGCAGTCTTTTGGCCAATTGCATTTGTTCAGGTTAGGCATGAAGCCTGGCCTTTCCTTGAGAGGCATGGATCTAGGTGAAAGCACAGCCAATATCATGCTAAAACATACTAAATGTGGTTTAATATATACTTTCCTGATTTAAGGTCAAGTTCTGTTCTTTGAGACATTTGCCAGATTCCAATTAAAAGTTAATAGAGGTTGCAAAAACACATATTTGGGGCAAAATTTAAACCTTACCCTACTCAGAGTTTCCAAGATTATTCTTTAATAGCTAATTGTTTAGAAAACTCCCACTACATAGCAAATACCTAGACAATTCTTGAGCTAGCACATTGGAAAGTCGAAGAGGAAAATCAACTCCTATTGGACTTGGCATTCCAGAAGAGGCTTGGTGATCATAGACTGTTCATAACAACCTTATAAAATAGATATTTTTGCTTTATTTTTCAAGATGAAAAAAAATGAATATTTTCAGGGTTAAGTAATTTTTCTGAAGTCAAATGGCAAGTAGTTATCAGAGTCAAGATTTATATCCAAGTCAGTACCTCCCAGGACTTGTGCTCTGTCAACTACACCAAAAGTCACAAGTGGCTGAACACAGGAGAGAGTGGTGAATACCTGAAGATCTGCCCCAAAGGTGAGCCCTCTGACTTAGTCTCTAGTACTAAATACTTTTGTGTTTCCAGAGATAAAAGTGATTAAAACTAATATGAATAAAAGTGAGAGAGGCTGAAAATATATGAACTTATTTTTACTAACTGTGACCAGCATTCCTAAAAACATTGCTCAATCCTGTTCTGAGTAAAGCAGAAATAAAATCTATAAACCATCTATTTATTAGATATTATCTAGTCAGTTTTATTTTTTCAATACCTCACATAATTATTATGTTATTAACATTAAAAAATTCCTCTTCTTTCACTCTTTGATCTCATCCTCTTTCCCTTTTGCTCTCTTTTTTTTCCCCCATGAAAATGTATACGGTATATGGTGTGAGAAACCACCACATTGTTGATCATAAATAAGAAAACTGCAGGTTAATTCACAAGCACCAGGTTTACCAAGTTGAGCCAAGAATTTATAAGATATAGACTTATTCTGATACCTAACAGCTTGAATTTATCTGCCTTTTTTTTGAAATAGATGTATCAAGAGATTAGCTTTCTGGCCCTTCTGTATAAGACCTTGCCAAAATTCAATATATAGAAAACTATCAATGTGATAAATAACATGGAAAACAAATCCTGGGAAAGGGATTATATTTGGTGGGGACTTCCTTCAAATAGCAAATTAATTTTTCTCAAAAGAAGCAGAGGAAGCTGTTAACACTGCCTTGGAAAATTTGAAAGTGAAATATGTTCACCTCTCTTTACTTATCCAAATATCTCAACTTAGTGAAAGGAGTAGACTCAAACATCCTGTGTAATTGAAAGGGCAGATTTTTTTCGGTTATGTTCCCCAACTGATTAAAATCAGAATAATCATAAGTCATAAGCATAAGTGATATAAAATGTTTTCACCAAGAAACAAAAAATATATATATAAATAAATGCAAAAAGAAGCACTAGGGAAATGTGAAAAAAAATTGAGGTCATGAAGGAAAAGAAAGGATTCTGAACAAAATAAAGTTTAAAGAGGCTAAAGATAGGGTACATGGGTGGCTCAGTGGTAGAATGCTCACCTTCCATGCAGGAGACCTGGGTTCAATTGCTGGACCATGCACCCCAAAAATAAATAAATAAATAAAAAAGGCTAAAGAACTAATCAGCAGCAGTGATTTTTCTTCTCTGGGTGATATAATAAAAAGCATAGGTTCAAAAAATTTAGCTGGGTAGTCTTGGGCAAATTACTTCATCTCTCCCCACTTTCCTTTCCTCCCCTATCTCAAATACTGTTGTAAGCTTTAAATAATCTGGTACTTGTAAAGGTCTTAGAATCTTGATGCATAGGTTGGTACATAAAAAACATCTTTCTACATGAGTGCCAAAGAAATGTCCTTACTTCATTTATTAAACAAGGAATCCACTACATTTAGGAGACTGCTTAATGTACTTAATCCCATAGTTTCTACCCTTTCCATGTAATATTGGAGAAAAGAGGAGAAATGTTATAAAGCTGGGCTTGTCCTCTTTCTTCCAACATTTTATTCACCTTTGGAATTCTTACATTTATTTTAGAAGAATACTAACCTACTCCAGGTGATAGAGTAATTAGCACAAGGTTAACTGTCCCTCGTTTCTTGATGTTCCTCTATGTTTTCATCTCAATGTAATTTATTAAATATTCTGCATATAGAACATAAACCTGTATGTTAAGAATTACATTGGAATCTTTGTTGACAGGTGGGTGTGCAAAGAAATACTAATATAGAGAATAAGTGATGCAATAATCACTAGACCAGTGACTCTCCATGTCGATCAAGTTTGGAGTTTGGTCTAGGGCAGTGATTCCCAAACTTTAGCATGCATCAGAATCACCTGGAGGTTTTCTTCAAAGAAAGATTGCTCATTCCAGTCCCCATAATTCTTGATTCAGGAGGTCTGAGATGGGGTCTAAAAATTTACGTTTTCAACATGTTCTCAGATGATGCCTTGATCTGGGGACCACACTTTGAGAACCTCTACTCTAGGTCTCTATATTAGAGTCACTTGGGGATCTTTTAAAAAATAGCATGCCTACTAAATCAGAACCTTTGGAGGTGGGTCTGGACATCTATATATTTTTTAAACCCTGCTAGGTGAATCTTCACTCTAGAGTAATGGTCATCAAGAAATCAAATTCACCTGGGAAGCTTTTCCAATATACTCCCCAACTCCCTGCTTCCAAGGATAGAGAATGCCCTGGGAAGGGGGTAGAAATATTGTTTAAAAATGTTTCTCAAAGTTGGTCTTGGGACGTCTTCAGTAAAAATTAGCTTATGTTTATTCTTTTGTGGGGGGGGGAGGTAAATATGCATGGTCCAGGAATCAAACCCAGGTCTCCCGCATGGAAGGCAAGCATTCTACCACTGAACTACCCAGGCACCCCTACGTTATGTTTATTAAACATGAAGATTCCTTGCCTTACCCATGACCTACTAAATCAGAATTGGGGGCTTGGAAATTATTTTAATAAGCCTCAGATGATTTATACAGTATACCAAGGTCTGAAAATTCCTGGTCTAGGAGTAAGAAGTAGGTTCAAATTCTTTCTTGCAGGTTAGAAGGAGCAGTGGAATATCACAATTAATAAATAGTGTTCACAATTCCATAGTGCAACATAGATTCTTCTCTCCTTATAGAACCAGCAACCATCCAGCTGGCTTTTTCCTTATTTTCCCTAGCACAAGGATAAAATTTGTTCTTCTGATAGACATTTCCCATGCACCCAAGCAGCCTCTACTGACAGCTGGGTTGGTTGTGTGAATGAAGCAAAAGTGAGAGAATAAAAGAATTTGCCAGGAAACTTTTTTTTTCATTTTCTTCTCTAAAAGGGGAAAGGAAAGCCATATGTGGGGGAAAGACAGGATGCAAATATGGTTATGTAAGGTACTGAAAACAATACAGACTAATATAAAGTGAAATTTTTAAGAGGGTGAGCACTGAGGAGAGCCTGTCCTTTGTGATGCCATTTTAGTCATTCTGCATATGGCTTGCCAGAGTTTGTAGTTTTAGCTTTAGAATGATGGTCTCCCCAGGCCTTTGCCCCAGAGGGAAACCCCAGATCCATTAGCTGAGCTCTAGCTAATATCTCGACGGATGTTTCTTCCCATTAAACCACAGCTTCGATGTACATGGGCAATTTTAGCCAATGCTGCATATTTGATGGTCATCAAAAGAAACAAAAGAGTTGGGTCTACTTGGTGACATTTACCAAACGAATTCTCTTTCTTAGCATAGGATTTCTAATGAAATTCTCAAATAATTAAAGTTATAAATACTATCTCAATTATTAATGTTACATACATACTTCAAAGCAGCTTTTTAGCTGTGTGCTATAGTCGGTCACTTAACCCTCTTAAACAGTGATTTAAAATTTTGGAATGAACATATGTAAAGTGCTGAAAATTCATCTAAGCATATCATATTTTTGAAAAGTCAAATGATTCCCCTGAGACCTTTCCTTAAAATAAGATGAAAGAGAAAGCAGCTTGTTTTCCTTCTGCTTTATCAGAAATTACCAGAGGTTTTTATTTTTGTTAATTTATCAGATTTGCTAAGATTTTTCTCATTTAAAAGAAACCTAATTCTCAGAAAACTGCATTCTCTTATGGTATGCTATTGCTTAGCATCATAGAAATTATTGCTGCTATATCAAAAGTCTCCATCTTTTCTGCTTTCTTGTCTAATATTCTTGACTATTGCTCTGTAAAAGTGTACACATTTCTGGAACAGGCATACAGCATGGATTTATATGTGTAGGAGTGAGAATAAAGGAAAGACAATGAGCAAACACACTTCCCTTTAGAGGCAAAAGATTGAAGATACCAGCAGTTAACATTTGTTTCGAGAAAAGATAATTCACAAATTCAAAACAGAAGTTCAATTTTGACTACATTTTGTGAAGAGAATTTCTTTCCTTGAGAGTGGCCTAGACTTTGGGCTATATTTGTCAGAATGGGAAGCTATTACTCCTACCAAAAAATATTATAATGTGAAATCTATACATTTTAGTTCATATTCAAAAGTCTTATTATTGAATGATATGAACTAATGATTTTAATGAGGGTAGAAAATTTTTAGTTAGAATAAAATGTTACAACTGAAGCAGCTAAATGGTAAAAAGGCAAATATGATGAGACTAAATGTTCATAAAAGGAAAATAAAAATGTACAGGAAAAGGTACACACAAGATATATATCATATAGGAAGGGACAATATTTCTATTATTTTTCTTCCTATGACAAAACAACATGAATACAATTGCTATATTCTCCTATGCCATTTTTGGTCATAAACTGCCATTTTTACTATGACATATGGTATTAAATATTACTATTACTAGAAATGAATAACTCCAAATTGGTTTAACTAGGTATTGAGAACAGAAAAAAAAGGGGGCTTTTTAAGAGGAAAAAACCTGATATGAATTAGTATGTTATCTTTAAGAGAGAGTTTCTGAGTAATGGGTAGAATCAACATATTGCTCTAGGGTGGCAATCCTCAAAGCAGGTTTTGCAAAACCCTGGAGGTCCCTGATACCCTTTCAGGAACTCACAAGATCCAAATTATTTTTGTAATCATGCTAGGTGTTATTTGTCTCTTTAACTGTGTTGACACTTTCCTGATGGAGAAAAAGCAATAATAAATAATATTGCTGGCCTTACAAATAAGGCCATGGCACCAAATGTCACACCACACAGTTGCAATTAGATAAAAATGGTTTGAAGTAAGAATTTCCTTGGTTAAAGCAGTAAAAATCACTAAGCTTATTAAATCTTGACCCTTTTGTCTATTTTTAAAACATTCTTTGTGAAGAAACAGAAAGTAAATATAAAGCATTTTGATTATATAATGAAGTACTTCGGTTTCCTCAAGTAAAGGCACACGTGCAGTTTTTTGAGCTGTAGAAAAACTAGCTGCTTTTTTCATAGAATGCCATTTTTACTTGAAAGACAGGCAAACAAACTATGCTTATGTGTATTTGACCATTTGGCTGATATTTTCTCAAAAATGTAAGAAGTGAACCAATTATTTCAAGGAAAACCATTGACAAGATTGTTTCCAATGACAAAAAAAAAAAGGAAAAAAAAAGCAAGAATGAGAATTTTGGAAAACTAAAATCTGCCATCATGTTTTTTGACTTGAAGACTTTACAAATGAAATCAGTGGCTATTTTGTTTACTGTAATTTTTTTAACACAATATAATGGAATATGTCAACATTTGGAAGATTATATTCAGTGAACCAAGAATTTCCAAATGACTAATTCATGAATTTCAAAATCAAACATGGGTAAAAGAGTAAGACAGACCAATGGTTTTAATGTATTATCTTAGTTTGTTGTCTGCTAAAACAAATTCCATATATTGGGCTAGCTTAAGAACATGAATTTATTGGCTCATAGTCTCAGAGGCCAGAAAGCTTCCTTCTTCCTGGGGTCAGCTTACTCGGGCAGCT
The DNA here is from genome assembly GCF_023851605.1 of Tamandua tetradactyla. Taxonomy (NCBI): domain Eukaryota; kingdom Metazoa; phylum Chordata; class Mammalia; order Pilosa; family Myrmecophagidae; genus Tamandua; species Tamandua tetradactyla. Next base: position 82,799,327 of record NC_135333.1, on the reverse strand, counting down.
GGCAATCCCTGGAGTTCCTTTGTGCTTAAGAGTATAATCCTCAATTTATGTCTTTCCTCTCACATTTTCCTATAAACTGCAAAGGAAACCAGGCTGCAACTTCTACATGTGCCTTGGAAACCTCAGCTAAATATCTAAAGTCATCACTTGCAAGTTCCTTTCTCTTCAGTGTTCTGTTCACTTCCAGCTTTTGACTACACCCTGTGGTTTATCCTACTCTGCCCAATTTCCATTGTTTACAAAAACTTCATCCATATTGGATTAAGGCCCATGCTTATTCAATTTGGGCATACTTACTAGTAACATCTTCGAATAGCTTATTTACAAATGGGTTAATACCCATAGGACCAGCAGTTTGAACCTGAATAAGCCTATTGTGGAGGAGATGATTCAATCCCCAACATGTACAGACCATATAAATTCTTTAATATATTTTCAGATCTCATATTGCAATTAAACTTTAAAAAACTACCTCTTGATGAGTTTTGGTGTAATATTAATAAAGAATTCCCATAATTATCTGAAAACACCATTAAAATACTGTTCCCTTTGCAAACCAGCTATACATGCGAGGCTGGATTCTTCCTCAACCTAAAACATATATTGCAAAAGCAGATAAAGGAGCCAGAGACCCGGGTTCAATTCCTGGCCTGCCCATGCAAAAAAAGAAAAAAGCAGATAAAGGAAAAACAATTGCTTTTTATTGTCAAACGTTAAATTTAATTTGCAAAACTATAAAACAATTCCACTCCTCTCAATATTTTTTTTTGTTTTGGGACATACAGTTATTTTCATAAAAATGTGTTCTTTATGTTATTTCGTTATTTTTAAATGAACTAGCAAATAGTTTTAATTCTTAATTTTAATTTCTAACTTAGTAAATATTGATAGATATAGCTACATTAAAAAAGCTGTATTGGGGGGGTCTCAATATTTATGGGGAGTGTAAAGTACTCCTGAGACAAAAATGTTTGAGAAACACTGCCCTAACCCAGAGTTGGTTTCACTTTTGTCATGTGAACAGGCATTGATTGTTGCAAATCTAGAAGCAGTTTTGTAAAGGTAAGTTTTCAGAGAAACATTGTGAATACTTTAGAAATGTAGATTTGCACAACTTGTGAATGGTCTCAGTAAACTGAAGACCATACCACATTGGGCATCCTCCTAAAGTAACATCCAATCATATATAGTAAAAGTGCAAATTGCTATTCCTGTCTGACAATATGTTGCAAAACCTAAGGAAATAAACCTTTATATCCCAGCCCCTTAGAAAGAACAAATTGTTCTTGACAGGAATGAAGGAGTAATATAGGAAAAATCTCAGAAGAAAACTATTTCAAGGGAGTGTTAGAGTAAAACCCAACAGGAGTTTGGTGAAAACAAGACTGAGGCAGGAGAAAAAGAATAGAAACTACATCAATGGACTGTAGCAAATGTTGTAAAACCTATTCATTCTAGTGATGTTTCCACCTTTGTTGATATACTTAAGAATGAATCTCTGAGATTAGTAAGAAATTCTAGAAGATACAGTGACAGAGATTCTAGCTCGAAAGCTGAGAGCCTTTGGAATTTAGATGAGGTTTACATTTTTATTTTCATTCAAATGTTGTGATTTAGGATAAGGCGGGAACAAATGGATAATGAATTGGTGACTGTGTCAATCTGCTGTGTCACTCAGGAGCTGATAAAAAAGCAGAAGTAGGTCAATTATTTTAACAGGGGGAAATTTAATATAAAGGATTGTGAGGTATCATAGAAGTAGGAACATCAGGAGACAACTATTACTCCCTGAATCTGATGAAACAAAAGGAAGAGATTGTAACTAATACTTAAAAGCTTGGAGGAGGAGCCTTGCAGAGCTGGAACCCAGACCTTGAAGAGACACTGTTATGCCTGGCATATGTGCCTTACATGCCAGAAGGGAAGGGTGCCTCAAAGTTGGGACCCAAACTTCTCTAGAGACTGCAGTTAGTGCTGATGCTTTAGGAGCAAAGAAGTGAGCCAACTTATAAGGAAAAAGAGTTAATGCAGTGGAAATGATAGAATCCTTAGCCATTGTGACTATGTTCCCTTGACAGTGAGAATATTCCCAAATTTAAAAGGGAGTTGGGGTGGGAATAAATGAAAGAAATATTACATACAGGATTACAAATAAAACTAGATACCTATAAAGCTGGTGACAGAAAATGAATGATAGAAAAGTAAGTATAATGAAATAGCCAGAAACTTAAAAACAAATGTAGCACAATCTAGGAACATAATTTTGAATGGTTAAAATGAGAAAGAAAATTATTCTGATGAGATGTTTAAAAATATATAAAATATAGAAGAGGACACTAAAATAAGGATGAATACAAAAGGATGTAGAGACCTACCAAAATTGTTTCCAAAAAGTTTTAAAGACCCAGAAAAACTAAAATCATGGAAATGATAAGAATAAAAATCTGAATCAGTTTAAATTCATAACAAGATGATTGTGCCAGTTTGAAGCTATTACATACTCCAAAAAAACCATGTCCTTTAATCCTTATTCAACATTACTGGGTGGAATCTTTTTATTTTTTCCATGGAGATATGACCTACCCAGTTGTGGGTGGTAACTTTTGATTAGATGGTTTCCATGGAGATGTATCTCCACCCATTCAAAGTGAGGATGCTTACTGGGGTCCTTTAAGAGGGAATCATTTTGGAAAAAGCTTTAGAGCCATCAGAACCAACAGAGCCCATGCAGCTAGAGACCTTGGAGATAAAGAAGTAAAACACCCCTGGGGGAGCTTCACTGAATAGGAAGCTAGAAAAGAAAGCTAGCAGACATTGCCATGTCCCCTCCCAGCTGAGACAGAAACTGTGAACTTCATTGGCCTTTCTTGAGTGAAGGTAACCTTTTGTTGATGCCTTAATTTGGACATTTTCACAGCCTTAGAACTGTAAACTTGCAACTTAATAAATTAAGTTTATAAAAGCCATTCTGTTGCTATTATATCACATTCTAGCAGCTTTCAAACTAGAACAATGATGTTCAAGACAAAAAAAAAAGAGATAAACTACATAAAGAAGATACTCTGCTAATAAATGACAGAGAATTACTCATCTGCTATTTTGTTACCACCTTCCATATCAAGATAATGCTCTTCAATCCAGAAAGTGGGAAACATACATATTATATGTATTTTTTTAAGTATTTAAAGCACAATGAAGTGAAGCAGGGAACTGTCTAATTTAAATACATTCCCTTCTCTAGGCTCACCTGAATTAATCCCAGAGAACTAAGGGAATACACAAATATGATTATTAGAACCAATGTCTAAAATCATTAAAAATTGAAGAACTGGAGAAGTGCCAAAAGTCCAGGCAAATCAAACATTTTCCTGGTTACCTAAAGAATATAAAGCATGAATTCCACAAACTGCAGTTTTATATGAATGTTTTGCAATTTTAGATCTTAAAAGAAATTTGTGATGCCAGCTTATATCCCAGAGGAAAAGCCATGGCAAAATAACCTCATTTACTTTTATAAAAGGTTACTAGACAAGGATTAAGGGAATAGTCATGGATATATCACAACTTGAGTTAAAGAAACTGTTCGACAGAAACTCCCTTGACATCTCTATTGAGATGAAAAAATATGAATGAAAACAAGTGCATTTCTTTCACAATAACTAAATCAATGGGTGCACTTTAATAGACTAATAACCTAAAGAGAAGTTAAGCCCATTTACTGTTGGCCTGTGGCTTGAAAGAAGACATGGAGGCAGTCATTAAGCAAATGGACTATACCACTTGGAGGGATAGCAAATACATTGTATCTGGATCCAGAAGAATCTCCAATTGATGGAATGCTATGATGAGACCAAGATATATGATGTATTATTAATATAAGTATATATTTATTTTACATCATTATAAACCATACTTTTAATTTTTTTAATTACATATGTCCAGGGCATGGTATTGAAGGGTTGAAAATATTTGCCCTAAATAAAAGACCAGATGGTTCAGTTGACTATAATATGTGATAAGACCACTAAGAATGCTAAAACGTAATGTTACTGTTTTAGTTTTCTAATGCTTCCAGAATGCAATATACCAAAAATGGGATTGGCTTTTATAAAGGGGGGTTATTAAGTTACAAGTTTACAGTGCTATGGCCATAAGAATGCCCAAACTAAGGCATCCAGAGAAAGATACCCTGACTCAAGAAAGGCTGATGGTGTCCAGAACACCTGTCAGCTGGGAAGGAATGTGGCTGGCATCTGCTGGTCTTGTGGTTTCTGGCTTCAAACAACTTTCCCAGGGACATTTTCTTTCTGGATCTCCAAACATCTTTTTGTTGGCTCTGAGCTTTTTCCAAAACAGTTCCCTTTTAAAGGGCTCCAGTAAGCAGGTTAAGATCCACCTTGAATGGGTGGAGACACATCTCCATGGAGACCACCTAAGTAAAAGGTCCCACCCATAATTGGGTGGGTCACATCTCCACAGAAACAACTTCTATCTAAAAGATCCTACCCAAACAATAGGTCTGTCCCCACAAGATTGGATTAGGAAAAAGAACATGGCTTTTCTGAGGTATACATCAGTCTCAGACTAGTACAGTTAGGTTACATGAACTGACACAGTGTTTAAAGCAAAGGATGGGTAGAAGAGGGGAATGATTGTCCCGCTATAATTTCCAAAGATTAGTTTACTTGTAGATAATGTTTCTGATGTCCACAGTTTAAGAGAGATAGTGACAAACTGAACTTCATTCCCAAGAGGTCGAATCAACCAGTGCAGGTCTGGAGAACTAAAATTTGTAGACTTAAAGAAAGAAGAAAAGTATGATAACACCACTTATCCACAAATATTTGAAGCCCTATCTCATGGAAAGCTGATTCTGAGTTTCCAATATGCTAAACAATGACTAGTATGAGAAACTAAAGAAAGATTTTAGGTGAGTATACAAAGAGCTTTAGATAAAAAAAAGCCATCCAAAGTGGAGCATTAGTATCACTATAACTGTCCAAACAGAAGCTGGATGACCAAGTCAAGTTCCTATAAAAGGGAAATTGGACTAGCTTATTTCTGATATCTCTACCACTTTCATAATCTATAGTTTTATAGAGAATTGACAATATCTGTAGACATCTAGCTACCTAAATAGTCTTCTTTCCTATAATGTTCCAATAAATCAAGAAAAAAATTGAGGATATAGCTGAATTATTTAAGAAGGGATAATCACAACTTTGGACTTACAATAAACAGTCAAGTTAATTATGAGTTTGCAAATGAATCTAGCTGTTATAGTAATAAAAAGATAATCAAGAATCAATAATATAATCTTGAAGGTAATAGAAGAAATTTACCATGTAATATAGACAGTCAGAAACAGACTGTTAGAAATTCTATTTAAATTCTACATACCTGACTTTTCCTACTCCAGTTCTCAAAATCTTGACCATTAATGGACATGTGAGGCAGTCTAGTTCAAATACCAATTTCATTAGAATCTGTATTTCTGGGCTTTATGAAGAAAGCATTAGCAAGAATGCTTGAGAAAGTCTGGTATTCATTAACTTCAACACAAACCCATATTGCAATCTCCAAGAGAGCTCTATCATACATTTCCCAATCATCCTCACGTAAAGAACCAGTGAAAGCCTTTAGCCAGAATGATTAAGGGAATATTCTCTGGGGACATTTTGGAGGCCTTTCTTATGTTGTCCACATCTGGTGATCCTTGTTTATGCACCTTTGCACTTCTTGTCCTTATTGGTCTCTATTGGAACAGTATATCCTTCTATTAGGACCTTTATTACTGTGAGAGAATTCCTACTCTGTTTATATGCTTTCACAAACCTTATTTGATGTACAAATTACTGCATATCAACTACAAAGGAGGCTTTGCTTACCTCTTACATGTTCTGCAAAATGTCTGTACTTTCTTGCATTAATTATCACCCCGAAGTGACTTGTCTTTAGTTTACTCAATAGTACCACCCTGCTCCATAATGGATGGGGCCCTTTGTTTCCCAAGATCAATACTCTGTTTCCTTTGTATTCTACCTATATTCATCCTGCTGACACCCATGGGAAGTGTGTTCTGCTCCCATCTATGGAAAGAGGAACCTGCTAATGGGGTTCCACGTTGGTGTGGAAAGGTGACCTCCAATAGACTGGGACAGAGACTCCCTCAAACTTTTGACATCACCCATTACCCATTAATTGCCCTCCTTGGCAATAAGGACTCAGCTTTTTATTTTGTTTTCCTGTAACTATTCTGTTCTGTGCACTAATCATGCATGAAAATAGAAAGTATAAATAGAAAGAAACTTTGTAATAATAATAATAGTTTCATACCATTTCCTAGGTAATATGTTCTACACATCTAAGGTATCATATCAATTGGATTTTAAACATTTTCACAGGTAAACCCCATTTTACCAAAATTGATTGGACAGGTGCTTTGTCTAGGAAATCACTTTCTGTACATAACCAACAAACTTTTCACCTAGCCATAAGCAGGAACATCTGGAACCAGCAATCTTTTGTCCCTTCCCTATTTCACCACAGCCCCAACAAGCTCAGTCCCCGAGGAGTCTGGTGAAAAGAAGATAGAAGCAGGAAGTCCCATTTCTCTTGCTAGACTGCTCCAGGAGCAGGCGTATGCCTTGTGCCTCAGTCTTATATAACCCGGAATCTATTTTCTCAGAAAAAAAGTGTAGTAAATTTACCATAATTCAAGCACTCTGCTTTAGGTACAATCTGTGTTAAAAAATGGTTTGTAAGGCTGTCATGACAATCTAAGTAGCATCCGTAATACTATTTTTATGGAGAAATGCACTCCTTATTTGAAAGGATTGATTTACAATTATCTTCTAATATATAATCATTCATAAATAGATGAATATATTGTGTTCATATGTTCTTCAAAATTATATGTGCACCATAGAAACTCCCCAATATTTATTTTATTTTCCTACCAGAGAGAATTTAAGAGTATCTTTCCTATCTGAGTGAATCTAACATCAAAATATTGTGAATAAACTAACTTAGGTCCACATAATCTTTGACTAAAAACAATAGAATATTTGACATTGTGTACACATTCACTTGTTTTCCCCAACTTGTCTTGACTCAAGAAAACCATTTTCATTCTGTGCTGAGAGTACTGGGTGCCAAGTAAGCAAAACACAAACGGATTTGATTCATGACTGTTTGGCTCCTGGGAGCAGACACCTCTGGCACCAAGCCACACGTTCTAAACTACAACCCTTCAAGGTGGAACAGGTGATCTATTGCTTCTCTGCAACAGCTTATCCAACCCACACAATATCTGATTGTTGAAAAGGTGACTATTTACCCACTCTGAATGGAATACCTGGCAAACTTAGGTTCAGGTCACAAAAGTTGCGTGGAGTTCTATTTTTTCTGAGATTTACAGAGGGCTGCCTATAAAGCAAAAGGCATGGCTTTGCACAAAGCTCCTTTGTTGTCAGTTTCCATGGATTTGCTATATCTAATTATCAAAACATGGTTTTAGATAGCCAGGAATATTGCATATTATGCTTGTATTATTGTTTTGACCGATATTTCAAAATAGTGCAAACATTTTCAGTTGGTGTAATAAGAGTTAAAGGAAGAGAATCTAAGGAATGTGATTTTTCTCAAAACTAACTGAGAGGTAAAGTTAAAGCACACAGGGTTGAAAATCTTTTGTAAACTAACAACAACAGCTGCTTAATAAATGGCTTTTGTTGGTATGAGGAGGGAGTGCCTGCCTGCACAGCTCTCCACATTGACAAATCCACCTAATGTTAAGTCAAAGGAAATTCAACAATGTTATCTAAAACATACAAAGGGCATAAACTGATATAGATAATGTCAAATTGACTGTGTAAATATTCTTAAGAAGATATTATTAAAAAGCCAAATGTTTTCTTTTGTCTAAACCATGAAATACGGAATTGCGTAGCTTTGCCATTTCCTTTCAAACTGTTTAGAACTTAGATTACTTTTATTTCCTTTTTCTGTCCTTCTAATATGAACTACAGAAATATAAGCATAAATTAAAAGAAGATGAAAAATAGGCTCTGGTCTTACACAATGCACGTTACAGTTCAGCTGTATATGTATATACATATCAGATATATGTATTTACATATCAGGTATATGTGATGAAAACTAACAGGAGATTTCCATCTCAGTAGGAACATGGTGTTTCTTTTGACTTTCAATTACATGATATGATAAAGGACCCCTTTTTCCTAACCTCTTCTAGCAATTTCCCAACACACATTCACTAACAAATGTTAGCTACTATTTTACTTCCAAAAAACCACCATAAAAGTATAGGTAACAACAAGAATTCAATATTAAACTTAGATGCTCAAATATCCATTGATAGAACAGAATTTTGAATACAACTTTGTATGTTAACTTACAATCTGACATATTACTAAAATATAATGGAATTAAAACATAAAAGATGTAAAATGTGACTGATGATCATACATATAGTGTTGGAGGAAATTCACTAGGAAATAAGAGGGATTATCATAATTTAAAAAGTCAGCAACACCTTATGGGAGGAGGGTGCTGTCTCTCTAAATAGTAAGCATAATTAAACTGTGACTTTGGGAATATGGCCAGTTCAATGATGTTGTCTTCTATCTGTACCTTACTATAAGAATTTACCTGTACTGTGAGCCAAGTGCAAGAACCTAGAAATACTGATCTCACAAACTATGGAATATTAATATGATACCCGATCAAGTTGGCACAGATCCAAATCTTACTGCCTTGCTTATCTATCCTAAAAGCCCTTCATGAGTCTTCAACTTCAAGTGTCTATCATGAGTCTAAACACTTCACAATAGGACAGTGTTCCCCAACTTTTCATTAAGGAGCTTTTTTTTTCAAACCAGTGACACAGACTAGATGTTTTATGCAATCATTTATCTTTCACTTTACCAAAGATACATGTGAGTCACCCAATCAAGATGGTGAAATGAGAAGCTTCAGGTTTCCACTCCACAATAGAAGCTTTGAACAACCAGTCAGAACTGACAGAAACAACACTGTCCAGAAAACAGTTACAGGACTACAGGAACAGAGCGAGTATCAAATCAAGAAGAAAAAAGAAGTAGGATCCCCTGGCACCCTGGATGACCCCTTCCCCATACCCTGGCTTGCTCACTGCAGAGCTGGCTTATGCTCCCAGATCAGGTCCCTAGTCCTTGTACCAGAGGGAGCAGAGTAACCCTTTGCACATATTGGGAGCATGTGTGTCTGGACAAATCTGTCTGGTGGTGACCTGAGGTATTTAGAAGGCAGTTCACAGAGCTCTCCTACAGGATGCTATGGGAGATCAATTAAGTGGCTGCCTGGGGTAAGGGATTATTGGCTGTAGGTTATACAACACAGTGCCCTGGACCATAAAGAAATTATTTCTTAGGGAAGAGGGGACATTCATATCTCTGTAAATCATGGAATTCCTAGGGCCAAAAGCACATGTCCAACACAAGACATATGCATCGAAAGGACCTTGGAGATTCCTATGCATTGACTTGGAGCTATTCTGTCAACACATTATATGCATAAGCCCTTAAGCAGAAGACTCCATAGGTCAATCTGCAAACATAGGGAAAGGTATTTCCTTCCTTCCTTCCTTCCTCCCTTCCTCCCTCCCTCCCCCCCTCCCTCTCCTCCTCCCCTCCTCCCCTCCTTCCCTCCCTCCTTCCTTCCCTCCCTCTTTCCCTCCCTCCCTCTTTCCTTCCTTCCTTCCTTCCTTCCTTCCTTCCTTCCTTCCTTCCTTCCTTCCTTCCTTCCTTCCTTCCTTCCTTTCTTTCTTCCTTTCTTCCTTTCTCCCCCTTCCAATTTTCTTTAGTTCCTGGCATTCAAGGAAAGCTCTACCATAACAGGAGCTAGATATAAGCTTAAGGAACTAATGTCTCAAAATCTAAATTCTAGTTATAACATGTTAAAATGTCAAAATGTCTAGGCTTCAACAAAAGATTACAAAATACACAAAGAAATAGGAAGTAATGCTCAGGCAAAGGAAAAAATTAAAACATTATAAATTATCAATGAGGAGAACCAGACCTGAGACATTCCAAAGATATTTTAAGAAATGGTCTTATATATGCTCCTAAAGGAAAACATGGACGAAGAACTAAAAGAAATCAGGAAAACAATAGATAAGCACAAAGACAATATCAATAGAGAGGTAGAAATTTTAAAAAGGAATCATACAAAGCTGATGATCACAGTTACAGAAATAAAAAACTCCTTAGAGGGCTTTACAGCAGACTCAATTCAGCAGAAGAGAGAATCAGTGAACTTGAAGATAAGAGAGTTGTAATCACTAAGTCTGATTAGTCAGAAACAGGAAAGAATGAAAAAAAGTGAACAAAGCCTGAGGAACCTGTGAGTCACCATCAAGCGTATCAATATATATAGTATGGAAATCCTAGAAGGAGAAGAGAAAAAGAACAGAAAGAATATTCAAAGTAATACTGGCTGAAAACTTCCCCAATTTAGTGAAAGACAGCAATATACACACATATCCAAGATATTAAAAACTCCAAGTAGCATAAACCCAAATAGAGCTACATAACACCCTTTTAAATGAATTTGTCAAATATCACAATAAGGAAAGAACTCTGAAAACCTCAAGAGAGAGGCCACATGTCAAACACAAGGGAGCCTCAGCAAAATTGAGTACTGATTTCTCATCAGAAACCATGAAGGCAAGAAGGCAGTGGGAAGACATTTAAAGCTCTAAAAGCAAAACATTACCAACCAAGAATTCTGTATCCAGCAAAACCTTCTCTTAAAAATGAGGGAGGGATTAAGAAAGTTCCAGATAAAAGCTGAGGGAATTTGTCACCACTAGACTGGCCTATAAGAAATGCTAAAGAGAGTTCTGCAGGTTGATAGGAAAGGACAGTAGACAATTGACTAAAACCCCATGAAGAAATAAAGATCACCAGTAAACATAATGACTTAGGTAAATATAAACACTAGTAGCATTGTATTTTTTTTATTTATACCTTCACTTTTTACTTCCTACAGGTTCTAAAGGGCAAGAGTATAAAATATAATGATAAATCAATGATTTGCAACACATAATGTATACATATGTAATTTGTGGCAAGAACTACATAAAGATGGGGAGACAGGTTTTAGGAATATGGTTTTTGTATACTATTGAAGTTAAGTAGGTATCAAAGCCAATGAAGTTGTTATAGATTTAGGATGTTACATTTAAGCCCCATAGTATCACAAAGAAAATATCAGCACATGCAAACTCAAACAAAACAAAGTGTAGAGTACAGGTTACCAGGGTTGGAAAGCAGAGGTAGTGAGGAGTTAATGTGAAATGAGTGTAGGGGTTCTGTTGGAGTGAAGGGAAGGTTCTAGTAATGGATGGTATTGAGGGTACCACAGCATTGTGAAGGTAGGCCTTATACTAATATTAAATTTCCTGAACTGGAAAACTCTACTTAAAGGTGGTGTAAGTGAATATCCTTGTCAGTAGGAAATGTACATGGAAGCATTTATGTGTTCAAGGAGCATAAGGTAAGCAAACTGCTCTCAAATATTCAGAAACAGATGATCAATAGATGATTGATTGATAGATAAAGATAGATATGGCAAAGATGGAAAAATGTAAAAACTTGTATGTCTGGATATCTTGGTGGGGGATGCTATGTTGAAGTTCTCTGTATGGGGTTTGTTTTATTTTTCTAACTGTCCTGTAAGTTTGAAATTATTTCAAAATAATTTTTGGAAAAAAAAAATATATATTGTTTTAAAAAATTGCCGTGCAATTTTAGATTAAATTTTTGAAGTGTTCATGTGCATACACACATGTATATGTATATATATATGTGTGTGTGTGTGTATGTATACATGTATCTTATTTTTATTTTAAAAATTAAAATATCATAAAAAGCACAAATAGTACAACTTTCTATGCTTATATGTCTAGCATTGTTCTAAGTACTTTACATACATTAACACAATAATCAGAAATTTAATTGTGTTGTACAAGGTCACCCAGCTAATTAGTGATAGAGCTTGGAATCAAACCCCAACAGCCTACCCTCAAAATATGTGCTCTCAACCACTGTATTAACTTACTGATTCCTCAGTCAACTATCATTTTCATTTGACAGAAATGGTCATTGTCAGTTCTCCTTGTTACAGAACAGGAGAGAAAGATACAGAGTTCAGTAATTTGTGCAGAGCTTCTGAATAGAGGAGCAAGATTTTGGCCCAGAATGTCAAGCTCAGTCTGTCGCATTAATCACTATATTATGCTGTCCCTCCAAAGACACATATCAATAAATTATAGTGGTTCACATACATTGAAAAGGAGGTAAGGGAGGTGTAAAAATATAAAAACCCTGAGATTGTGAAATTAAGAAGGTGGTTTTTAAGACTCTTTTGTTCAGAAATTTTCACATGAGTTTATTGTCAGAGAGATCACAGTACAGTCCTGGTTTAGCAGGCTATAAGCTGGGTTACCCTGGGCAAACCTCAGGCTCCTCATTTGTGAAATGGCACATCCTTCCTTCCACAATATGATGATGAGGTTTAGATGAAAGAACGCCTGTGACTGGTTTAGAGGTGTCCTTGCTTGAAGCTGAAGGTAACAATGGTATTTGCTCACCTTCTATGTCCAGCAATATACCTGACATATGGGAGACAACATAAATATTTGCCAAATGTATGTTTTGATTAAATCCTTAACTGATAGGTGGATTTACTGATTATTGGAAACAGTTCTTAGCCACTATCTGGTTCCAATGACACATCTCTCTTTTTCTGACTCTTCTCTAGTCTATGTGTTCAAGTTTGAATAAATTTTCTATCCAGTACATATGTGCTAGTACATTTTTAAAAAGATGGTAAATTTTTAGAAAATGTACAATTAAGGCAACTCTCATACATACATAGAATTTCATATTTACTCATACAATTATCTTTTTAATACTGTTCCTTGAGCAGAAAAATTGCTGCCTCAGAAACTTCACTCTTTCCTCCTGCCAAATCAAATCTAAAACACATTTTATCGTGCCTGACTCTCCTGTTTTATATATATATTCATATTTTTAAAATTAAAAATGGGAAAACATAGAAAGAAAAGAAAGGAATTCTGAAATACTGAATTCCTGACTTCCATTGATTTTTGTTCCCAAATAATTTTAACTGGATTTTCAGTCACCCGGTATATTAAGGTACTGACTTTCATTTACCTGGAAACAAATATAGAGTCTTGAATTTCAGAGGCATTCATAAAAATGAACACAAACTGAATAAAAATTGGAAACTTCCCTTCAAATTACCATAAACAAGAATAAAGGAAGTACCTTAACCACCAAGCAAAAAGAAAAGTCCAGAAACATTACATTTTCCCATAGTAAAAATTTCTTCTTATAATGAAATTCTCTGATTTTTCAGTCTGGAGAGAGTTTTAGGAAGGAGATAAATGATGCTTTATTTGTTTTTAGATGGTGTATGTACTCTTGGTCTACATTGGTAAATCAGAACATATACCTTCAGATTTTACACATTTCCCTCTGTATCCCCCCATTCACCGGACTATATAAACTTTTCATTCCTGTCAACTGAGTCAGTAGAAGTAGAAGCATTAATTTTTTATTGCTATATAGTATATATTCACATACCATGTAATTACCTAAAGTGTACAATCAGTGGTTCACATTATCATCCTATAGCTGTGCATTTAGCATCACAATAGACTTTATTTTTGCTTTTGTGAAAAAATAGCATACACACAAAAGAGCAACAAATTTCAAAGCACACTAACAATTAGTTGTAGAACAGATTTCAGAGTTTGGTATGGGTTACAATTCTACAAGTTTAGGTTTCTACTATTAGCTGCTCCAAGACACTGGAGACTAAAAGAAATATCAATATAATGATTCAGCAATCAAACTCATTTGTCAAACTCTACCTTTTCTGTATAACCCCTCCATCAACTTTGATCTTTATCCCACTCTTCAGGGATATTTGGGCTATGTCCATTTTAACTTTTTCATGTTGGAAGGAGCTGTCAATAATATGGGGTAGGGAGATGAAACTAGGTGTTCTGGAGAGGCTGGTTCCTCTGCATTTCAGGATTTATCCTGTCCAGGGACTCATCTGGAGGTTGTAGGTTTCTGGAAAGTTACCCTAGTGCATGGAACTTTTGTAGAATCTTATATAATGCCCTAGGTATTCTTTAGGGTAGGCAGAAATGGTTTTGATTGGGGTTTGGCAAGTTATGATAGATAGCAATATCTAATTGAAGCTTGCATAAGAGTGACCTCCAGAGTAGCCTCTTGACTCTATTTGAACTCTCTCAGACACTGATACCTTATTTTTTATACTCCTTTTTCCCCTTTTGGTCAGGATGGCATTGTCAATTCCATGATGCCAGGGAGAAGCATTAATTTTTGAGGCATCGATATATAGCATTATCACTCTGAAAGAGGAAAAATGTGCTCATAAAATGTACTTGCATGTATTACAAAAAATACTAACAATCCACAAATAGGATTGCACATTTGTATAAGGCCAGAATTTCTTTTTTATGTAATAAAGGAATAGTCTAATAGTTTATGGAAAACAAAACACCACAAAGGAAAAACAAGCTTTCGTGGTATTCTAGCTTTGCAATTAAATGGCAGCTTTTTCTTTTTCCCAGAGAATTATCACTTTTTCATAAGTGTCTCTTTTTCCATTATGAAATTCTTACTAAGTTTTTAAGATTGCTGTTTTTAAACAGTTTTATTGAGATATATTCACATACCATATAATCCACCCAAAGCGTACAATTGATGGCTTTTTGTATAATCATAGAATTGTGGATTCATCACCGCAATCAAATTTAGAACAATTTTAGAACATTTTCATTGCTCCAAAGAGAAAAAACCCATACCCTCAGCAGTCACCTCTCAATCTCTTTATCCTTCCCCAACCCTACATAAGCACTAATCTAAGCCTGTCACTATAGATTTATTTATATTTACATTTTATACAAATGAAATCATATAACATACAACACTTTGTGGTTGGTTTCTTTCACTTAGCATAATTTTTAAATTATTGTTATTTTTTGTAATTAGAAAAGTTGTAGGTTTATATAAAAGCCATGTAAAAAAAAGTGTAACATTCCCATACATTCCCCTATTGTTGACATTTTGCGTTGGTACAGTACCTTCATTACATTTGATGGAAGAATATTAAAATATTATTGTTAACTACAGTCCATAGTTTGTGTATTTTCCCCAAATACAACTCTATAATTAACACCTTGCAATCGGGATGTATATTTGTCATAGTTCATGAAAGAACATTCTTCTATTTCTACTATTGACCAGTGTCGTCAGATGGCTGTTTTATCATACTCATCCTGAAAATCTCTGAAATGCCTCTATTCTAGCCACAGAGCAGGAGGGAACCCACTCACCAATCCCTTCAGAGTATACTCTGTTATGAATGGCAGTTTGGAGTCTCATTGTCCTTGTCTTAAGATGGGTTGTAATTAAACATGTTCAATACCCCAGCCAATAAGTATTTTTTAAATTAAAATAAATAATAGATGCTCTCATATCAATTGATCTGTGAAATAGAAAGTGGTGAAAATAAAACAAAAACAAAATGAAGAAGGAGGAGAATATTACCAAAAGAAATATATCTCCACTTCACATGCACTCCCAGACTGCCATTGCCACTCCAGGGTGTGAGCTGGGATGCTCAGAAGAAGCTTTTTAGTTTATGACTGTGCAGATGTTTCCTACAGGGAAGAGAAATGGTCTACAAGTCATACATCAACCTAAAAGGGAAACATCTGTTTGGAGCACACACCAGTTTATTGGCTGAGTTCAGAACCCATTGATTGCAGCTGAGATCCTCGGTCTGCTCCTGCAAGTTTCATCAGTTCAAGGGGAAAGGAAAACTGGTCTTTATGGGAGCACTCACTTGGGACTTCACTGGAATATAACTTAGATTATGTCTGTCATCTATAGAGAGATGGTTTCCTTAATATTACAGGAAATTTTAGAATAAAAACAGCTCTTAAGAGTAAAAAATGCAAAAAGAAAAACAAAATATACATTTTAATCTACTGTTCTTCATATTTCAGATTCTAAAGCAGGCATCAAAAATCCAAAATCTGAATATCACCAAAGTAAATCCAACTTGAAGGATGTTTTTGTGGTGGATTTGCCCAATCAATTTCTGCTAACTAGCTAAAAAAGGCATTTTGCTTCTGTATAGACTCATGTTACTTTTAAAGTTTTGGCCTTTTAAAAGGGCCATTGTCTCATCCTATCAGGTCTATGTTCACTGGGAGGGTTTAAAATGTACACAGATTTTGAAGATCTGAAATTAGGCATGACAGTATATGAAACTAAAATGGAAAAGGAGAGATGGTAATAAGTTGGAAATAAGGTGGAAAAATTATTGGAAGAGGAACCAATTTGAAAGTAAAGATTGTACATGCTTTTAAAATGCCATGTTGAATCTTATTTATTCATAGAGGACTAAATCTGGCAGAAAAAAACTAGGTGTGTTAATCACCATCTGCTCGCTTCCACTGTGCAATGGACTTCCCTCAGGTATCATGCACATCATGTTTGAAGTAATTGCATTTGGAGCTAAATATTGCTGGACATATAATTAGGAGCTAATATCTTTGATTTCCTTCAAATTTCTTCATAAATAATAACTGATAAGAGGGAAAATACAAATAATATGCAATGGACTCACATTTGAGTCATGACTAATATTTGCATGCTAAGAAGTCAGATAAAACCCATACTACGCGCAGATAATGAAACATACTCGCTTTAAACTTTTGGACTTGCCATAACAGGCACCACTATGGAATGTAACATGAAATTTTTAGTTAAAAGAGGAAGAAAAAGTTCTTTTTAATCTTTATGTTTTTTAAATAAACTCCACAGAAACACCGATCAGGCATTTTCACTACATAAATTTAGAACTTCCATTCATCAAATTATGTCTTCAAAAAAAAACGACTACAGGGCAGGCCACAGTGGCTCAGCAGGCAGAGTTCTCACCTGTCAAGCTGGAGACCCAGGTTCAATTCCTGGTGCCTTGCCCATGCAAAACAAACAAACAACAACAACAACAAAATGACTACATACTTTAAAGTCCTGATTTAACATGGGACTATCATTGTTTTAAATAATTTTATTATTAGCTAATTATAAATTATCTGCCACAACAAACCCCTACTTGACAACAAAACACATCCAGAAGTCAGACTAGCATTTGTTTGACACTTTTCAGTTTTGAAAGTACCTTTTCCATACACAGTACTTTATTTAAATATTACAGCTACTTCATATGAATATTGTCACCACCCTCCTTTTACAGAAAGGGAAGTAAAACTTGCTGACGTCAGAAACCTAGGGCAGAAAAGTGCCTCAGATAGGAGCCTAGACCTGACTCCAGCTACCATGCTCTTTCCAGAAAGCTTCAAAGAAAAGTTGCAATGTAGCAGTTGAAACAACAAAGGTTCTAGGAGTTTTCATTATTTGCATCAAGTGAACATTTTAATGATCAAACACATTTCAGTAACTGTCACAGCTGATATCTTTCTCAAACCTCAGTGCAATTTTCCACATATTTCCGAAGATATGACCTGAAACTGTAACACTAAATAAAAAACCCAAGAGTTAAATGACAAAAATATTTCCTCATATGTTCACAATCCATTGGTCCAAGTGATGAAAGTTCAATTTTCTCACTATATGCTTTAAGCAAGTACTGTGCATTATATTTTGGAAAGAATGATACCTTAAATGATTAAAATGTTTATTTACAATTTCCTGCTTTGTCAAGTGCCTGGAATATTAATTTGCATGAAAAATTCCATTAACTGATAATAAAAGTGTTACTATAATGTCATAAGGAAAAATGTTTTAAATTAACCAAGAACAGTGAGTACATAAAATATATATGAAAACAAGGAAGACTGTGAACTTGTGACCGAATTAAGAAAGAAAAACTAAATATCACAGCCATCAATAAAACGAATAAAAATCTTTAAATATAGTAAATGGTCAGCTTCTGCTTTTCTTATAGTGCTTTATAAAATCAGTTTCTAAAATATTCTCCTTTCCTACAGCAAATTAACTTATTAACCTTAGGGTCACTGCTTTATATGCTGAACTGAAAACTTATAAACATATTCTTTCCTTAACAAGTTTCTGGAAATTTTATATTTAATGATATATATTCTAAGTAGAAATTAAATATTATATAGATACATTATCTGGCAAGACATTAAAAATAAACAAGTATATATAAAATTTTAGCAAAGTCCTAGAACACACATTAGATGCATAATAAGAATTTTCTATATAATTCCCTGAATACAAATATATGTATGAAGATGAGAACTGAATGTTTTCAGTTTTGTTTTGAATCCTGGTTATGACTTCCATTGTGTTAGCTTCTATGGCTATAGCCAAACATGGATCAATAGCTTTGGAAAAAGATTAAGAATTATGCCTTTCTTTTATTTGAAGTGATACTTCACAGTTACCATCCTCTAAGACCCAATATGGATAATTGCTTCCAAGATACTCGACTTTGCTTCATGTGTAACTCAGATAAACTGGAATGATGATATTAAACATTTTCTCTTTGAAAGCATTGCATAAATCTTGCCTCCTATTATAAACAGACATCATCTGAAGAACAATTGCCTCTTTTGATGTTTATTTACAGTCCTAGGCCTTCACATGACAAAATGGTTGTTAACATTAATTAGTTTATTTAGCCATAAATTTTTTCAACTACAGGTAACACCATCACAATGAAAGAATGGCATTACATAAAAGGGTAGAAAAAAAAAGCAGAAGCATGACATGGTCAACTACTTTTATTGGGCTTGAGTTGATACATTATCAAAGAAAATTGTCATTGGGTTTATGATACCTGTTAATCTTTAGCCAGAAAGATTTTTTTTTTCTTTTTTGGCATGGTTTTCTGCTTGCTTGCTTGTTTGCTTTCTCTCTCTTTTTTCTTTTTTTTCTCTCATAAAATCAGAGTATATTCTCTTTCTCTGATCTTTACCCTCAAACTAAGTATTTTATTATTACAATTCAGTATATTCTCCATCTAATAACTATCAAGGGCAATGCACCTCTATTGTATTTTAATACACCTGTGGACATAGAAAAACTGAAATAAAATTGATTTCTTAATACATTCAATAGCAAATTATAAGCAATGTCCTCTAATTACACAGAGCAAAAGGATTGCTCAACTCTAGGGAAAGGTTCGCTATAGGGTGGCTTTATGGTAATGATTGATTAGAATAGCCCTCTTGAGAACAAGGGGCAGAGATAAAAGAATAACCTTAACCATCAACCTACTTAATGACCATAAGCAAATTAACAAGTTATCTTCTTTCTTTCACCTTGACAGTTGTTATTTTTCCTGCCTGTTGGCTCAGACAGAACTGGAGTAATGCCTCAAAAATTTACCTATACTAACTGAAACCACATATGAGATGAATTTATGTTAAAGTTTATATTCTGTACAATGTTTTACTAGCCAAGATTGCAGAACTTCAGGCTGTTGATTAAACTATTTAAATAGACAAATTAAGATCATTGCTTGTACATAAATTATTATTGTGCTCACTGTGGCTGATTTCTTCCTGATCCTTTCTGAAAGTCTGACCGGGGCACTAGTTATAGGAGTGTGGTCGACTCTGCATTTAGAAGAAAGAACATTGCTTTTAATTAAAATTCCCCTGAATTGCCAATGTTTTATCTCCAAGTAGCTAAATTAATAAGGGTTTGCAATGTAAATTAACAAGCCTATATTATTAAAGTGATTTCAGGTAATTCAATGGTGTTGTGTGGCCAGAGCTTTGTAAACATTGATTTTTATTTATAAATGCCAAATTTTATCCTTATTGCTTTTTAAACGAAACATAGGGAACCCCTCTCCAGTTAATTATTCCATGCTTCTTTCTGTCCTCAACAATTTCCTACTTTATAAAACTGCTGATTCAGTTGTTTTTCACCTCCCCAAACCATTGCATATATTTATTCATCTTTCCAATTCTATTTGTAACGGGAAAAACTCAGTAGGTGGTAAACTTGCCTATTTTTTTTTCTCAGATTTCCTCATGCTCTCCTTCCTTTCATGAAAACAAAGAAATTCTAGGTTCTAAAACATAAATTCACAAAATTTGGTTGGTGTCCTGGCAGTCTGTACGATCCCTATACCATGAGACTAGCGAGAAGGGAACTGGCAAATGACCCCAAACAAAATGAGGCTACTTGGTGGAGATAAAAGCAAGTCCACTATAATCCAAACCGTAAGAACAGACTACTTGGCTATTTAAATTGGATGATCCAAGTCCTGTCTCCTGCCTCAGTAGGTTTTGGTGCAGATGTCAAACAGCTG
Source organism: Tamandua tetradactyla (assembly GCF_023851605.1). Lineage (NCBI taxonomy): Eukaryota > Metazoa > Chordata > Mammalia > Pilosa > Myrmecophagidae > Tamandua > Tamandua tetradactyla. Next base: position 82,778,879 of record NC_135333.1, on the reverse strand, counting down.
CCCTCTTAAGACAACCAGGTTGAATGACTGCCACATGCACAATTCCTAACTCTTTTTGTGAGGATCAAATGAGTATTAACAGACATAGAATCAGCAAATGATCAACCAGTGTATGGCTTTTATAGTATATGATTTTGATCAAAGATAGTATACAATAAAAGCACTGTTTTACACTACTCATCACGGCAGCCAGTGGTTTTCGATCTTAATTCCAAGTGCCAAGATCTGTTTTATTTCCAGGCTGCAGCCTTTTTTCCATTGTCTAACATTTTGTCATAAAAGAGGCCACCTAATTTTATTATTCTCATAATCAGATCTTTAACCTTAGAAAATTTTCCACACAGATGAAAATGTAGGTTGCCTAGGGAGATGGAATGTGGTATATTATAGCAATTGATGTGCCCAAAAGCCTCATTAATTAATAAAGAAGAGAAAACTATACTGAAGCCAAAGTGTAATGTAAACCTGAAGATAATTATTCATTCTGAATTCTCTGTTTTTAATGGATAAAAAAAGGGCATTCTTTACACTTATTTTCCTCCTCATCAAAATTATGAAGCTTTATTATGTACTTTTTTCTTCTTCTTTTTTTTTTTTTTTTTTTTTTGCATGGGCAGCCTCCAGGAATTGAACACAGGTCTCCAGCTCAGCAGGTGAGAATTTTTGCCACTGAGCCACCGTTGCACTGCCCTATCATGCACCTTTTAATGATTGCTGCCCAATGCCTGCACCACTTCAGGTACCTCTGTAGAAAATCATTTCAGACAAATGGCATCATCTTCCTGTCTCCAGTTCATTATCAAGTAGGAATCATAATTAAGCATTTTTAATGGCTCAAAATGTTTCCTAATGGTCTTCCAAATTTTATCTTGTGCAGAACCAGAAATGAGCCAGTGGGAAGATTTTCACTGAGACTTCATTCCTGGAAGGTGTAAACCCCAGTGTCTCAGTAAGCAAAGAGGAGGAGGAGAGTGGTAACACTTGTGCTGTTATGATTCTCTCACCATTGATTTGGAAAGATTGTGGGTGTGGCTATTGTGTGTATTTTTTTTTTGTAATAAAATAATGAGATAATCCCTCCGCTAACCCAAAGGCATCTTGTAAAAATTAGGAGAATCTGATACTTTTTCAGAAAAATGTAACAACATCTACTGGAAAATTGCCACTAAAAATACAGAAATCTATAATAACTACAAATATGAGTCATGCTCCCTAGATTTGTGCAATGGAAAATCTGCACTATATAATGTCAGCCTGTTAATCAAACATAGAAAGGATGCTTTTGTCAATCTTTTTTTCCACTGTGAGTGCCATTCATTGATCTCTAGCCCTCCCTGCCTCTCACATTTACCTCCACCATGCTACTAAGTTAAATGTTTTAGCCCATTTGTTCCACTGATATCCCAGTGATAAAAGACTTTAAAAGGAGTGTTAAACCACAGTTCCGATAAATCCCTACATATAAGTCAATCAATAAAACATCATGTGGTCCAAGGGATGCACATAATTTATGGTCCAAGAGCCTTCTGTGACCCCTTTTATTTAAAAAAAAAAATTCTTGATACTATAGCTGACAAAGGAAATCTCCTGACAAACATCAACTGAGTTTCCACTTTGTTATTTCCTACTTTGATGAAATGAAATGCGGCATCATTCAGGAGACCTGTATAGAATACTTAACTACATGCAGTAACTGTGCTTAACTTCGTTTACTCATCGTTTCCATGCCTGCAAGGATAGACTTTTTCCGGAATGAGGACTTTGCCATCTAATCTTCCATCAGACCAGAGATCCTCAAGCAGATTGGAGGTAAGAAAGGGCGACAGGTCAGAATCTCCAGGGCAGCATATGGTGTCTGGAAAAGCATATTCAATACTACAAGACAATTTTATCCTTGGGAGAGGAGATAGAAAACTCTTGTTTTTAATAATACAAACTATGGAAAGTAAAACTTATAAATCCTGGATGATGGTGACTGAAGTGGAAAAGGGGAGGATGAAGGAGGGAAATATGCTGGATTTGTAAAATCTTGAATAACATTCACCGAACATTTCCCTCTGAATTCACAAGTAAGGAACATCTTAGTTAACTACATCCTTTTCACTCAAGACATAGAAGGAGAGGTGGAATCAGCAGGGTTACTTGACCTGGGCTTAAAATTCAAAGGGGTCCAAAGTTTTGGCTGTTGTGTAACAGCAGAGTTGTGCAGGGCAACAACACTGGGCCTAGAACAACAGCCTTGAAATCTATCTTTCATAGATTTTTTTTTTCTGACAGCCATAATGAAATTCCTAATAGCCATTTATCTATCCATTTTAGTTGCTGTTCCTATGTTAGTGAGGAGCATAATAACTTAGCTTATGCTAAGATAACTGTATTCACATTCACATTATAACCATTTCTTCTCCTAAGTAACCTGCAATCCTGAGGGTGTAGTCTCTTTGGAGGGTTTTATGTATATGTGCATGCATGTATAAATATATATGTATAGATATATGTATTATATACATATATATGTACATGTAAATCTTCCTGTGTAAATTAATTTAAATGGCTTTTACATATGTATAATAGTTGCATATAGTAAAGGACTTGAGCTGAGCTTTGACTTGGAGGTGTTAACTAGATGAAGGAAGTAAAGAAGAGTGGTAGAGGAACAACGTGTCATTGTAAAACAGAAAGCTGTGATCCATAGTAGTAACTCAATCTGTGTGTGCCAGGACAGATCCAGAGAAGAAGGACCTTGAAAAAGTCCCCATGAATCTCTAGGAAGAGGGACTGCATAGAGGTAGATTGTAGCAGTAGCTGGTTTAGAAAAAAGTACTTTTATTTTCTTGCTTGCAATTATCATTCACCAACCTCCATCTCATTATAAGTCATAAAATAAGGATACTTGAGGTTAAAAAAAAATAAGATAAAATTAGGAACAATGCAGTAGGGGAAAACCCCAAGAATGCACCTAAGTAGATCTTGAATATTTTACTATATCCTCCTAGTCTCTCATTAGTACTTGCATTAGTCAGTGTTCTCCAGGGAAACAGAACTGACAGGGTATATATATAAGTGTGTGTGTGGCATGAAAATATTATGAAATTTATTATGGGAATTGTCTCATGTAACTGTGGGGATTGGCAAATCTGAATTCCAAAGGGCAGTTCACAAGTTATGAACTCCGATGAAAGTTTCAATGAATTCCCCACAAGAAACTGGCTGGCTAAAGTAGAGATAGAAATTCTTCCTTCTGACTATTGAAATCAACCTTTCTCTGCTCTCCATGAATACCTTCAACTGATTGGATGAGATTTCTCTCATTGCTGAAGGCAAGCTTCTTGATGTAATCAGACACTGATGCAATCAGATGACTAATGATTCAAATCCACAAAATCCGCTCACAGTAACAATCAGGCCAGGGCTTGCTTGACCAAACAACTGGATATCATAAGCTAGCCAAGTCAACGCATGAACCGAACCATCACAGTGCTGTTTAGTATTAAGGATTAATCATTTAAAATATAAATCACAATACAGGGTAATAATTACTCCATGGATTAAAGTATTCCACTGCTCTTTGCTATTTCAAAGTTCCAGCACTAAATTCTAATGCCTATGGCTCCTTATTAGTCACTTTAAAAACATATTGAACAAGGTGCTAGAAGATACCTTATGTTAAAAAAACTATTAAGAACACTCACTTCAAGCCAATATGAAAGTAAAAACAGCAGCTCCTCAAAGAACATGCTATAAGATAAAAGTACCCATTAACATATAGTAGGCACCAGAATTAATTTAGAAACCAAGTGAATAATTATTTTATTACATACATCTTTTACCAGATGGATTATTTGTGAAAATCCCCTATGTTGCTATCTTCAGTTCCTTTTGACACACTTTGTATTAAGACATGAATATTTGGATTTGTCTAAAATCAAAGATTATAATTTACAATAAAATGCTATTTCTTTAAAAGATAAAACCTCCATTCCTTCCCAATGTTCTAATATTCCTAACAAATCTTGTATAATTTTTTTCCCTTATATTGGTTTCTGAGTAGCCTTAAAATAGACATGTTGCATACATAGCATCTCATTAAGTTTATCTCCATAGAGGTATGCTGGCAACCCTTCAAAATTCTGTTGGCAGCCTGTTGTGATAGGGCACCAGGTTCTTCCCATCTTGTCCATGTTTGTGTGTTTATTTAGATCCTGACCTTGTAGAGGAGGTTTGCTCTCTGAAAATAAGATGAAGATCCTTCTTCAAAAATAGCTGTATCACATATTCATTTTTAAAAGATTCTCTTAGTCTAATAAATTTCTCTCTTAAAATAAAAAAAAATACACAGGAAAACTATTTGACAGTTTCTTATATGCACTTACCATCCTATCCAGCAATATCACCTAAGAGAAATGAAATATGTCCACAGGAAGATCTGTATGAGAATGTTCATAGCAACTTTATTCATATTATCCCCAACTGGAATATCCATCCACAGTCACTCCATAAACAAACTGCGGTATGTCTGTACAATAGAACACTATGTTTGATATATAAATATGCTTAATATTCACCTGGTTAAATTCATAGTCTTTGTTAACAGGTCCTAAGATGCTTTAAATCCCTCATGTAAATTTAAAATCACCAACTCTTGAATTTCCCTGTACCACCCCCCTCAGCAATCAAAGGTAAAAAGAGTCATGTCGCAATGTGGATCTGTCTGTGACACGATGCCCCTTTGACTGACAGAAAACAGCCAAACCAAAAGGAAGCTAAATTCGGATATTATTTACTGGACTCTGATAACCTGCATTTGGCAAGCAGGTGAACCCTAACTAAGAGATACGGAATAAAGTAAACATTGTACGTGATCTTAGATAAGTAGAATACGGAGAATATGATTTAAAACAAAACAAAACAAAGAGCACATACTGACAAGAGAATAGTAGCCCACAGTTCTCACATGTAGAGCTTGTATCATGAGACTTCAAATACCATAAACTATGAATTGGTTAAAAGCCCCGGAACCAGTGCTAACTGCCAGTTGAATGACACACTTGCTGCCTGGGAAAAAGCAGCTGTGAATTCTTTGGATAAACAGCACATTCCAAGGTTCCAAACTAAGTAATTTCCCACCTTGAGCATCTGACCCAGCACTGAGTGAGCCAGTCAGCGTGTGTGAATAAAGTTAAGTTACAGACACCAAAGATAGAAAGCTAACATTAAGAAACTTCTCCTTTCAATTTAGTTCAATCCAACAAGCATATGTTAATACCGTAAAGTAGAAAAAACACTGCCACGAAAGTAGAGGCTGAGAACAATAAAACAGGTACTCTTTTCTCTGTTTTTAATATAGTTAACGTGTCCTTAGACTAGAACTTTAAGAAAAAAGGACTTGCTTGCCGTTACTTTACATATTAGGGAAAAGACACATGATTACACTAAACATTTGTATGAAATATTACAACTAATTCCAAGTACCTTCTAGCAATTGTGACCTAAATTCTGACCACTGACCTCCTACCACAGTCTGTTTCTAGCCCTCGAGGACTAATTTGAATTGCTGTTTGTTTGATTCTCCATTTCCATCAGTTTGCCTTTTCTGTCTTTACTTATAAGTGTATACATATGTTCGCCAGAGATTTATGGATTCCTTCTGTTTTCTTATGAGGCTGCATCATTAAATTTGTAAGGTTATAATTCCAATTTCTATGTTTCCATTACTCTGTGTCCTTTTTCTCCTAAATTTGTTAATTCCTTTTCTGTGGTCTTTCCCTCTATTCTACATGGTCTTGTAGTTGCAAATCATTCCTTTAAAACTCCTGACACATATTTATGGAGCATAATTGGCTGGCTCTGTGGATTTTCTTCTGCTTACTTTTCCAGGGTGCTTTTCATTCTGTTAGGAACCTGCTATGCTTAGTTCTCTACTTTTCTACCTCAAGAAATCCATTTAGTCTGGAAAAGGCTGAATTAATGGGAGGATGTCTGCAAAAAGATCATATCCCCAGAACATACAAGTCTCTCTCTCCCTGGACCTGCTTTGTTCTTCTTTCCACCCTTAAGGATACAGCATACTCCCATCAGAAATGGTAGTTCCCTAAGTCCATAATCTTACAAACATATGTTGGGATGGCCAAGAAGTAATTGGATGTAATTGGAAAAAATCACCCCTCCATAATTTCCCCCCATCCATTTCTTCTCCCTATACATGACTTTTGAAATATCTCCTTTATACCTAGAACTAGTTGTGTACTTTGTCAGAAAAGTTTGTAGCTTTTATATTTTCTTACAAGAATTTTGTGATGACTCATATTATAAGGTTGACATATGAGGGTCACACTGACTTCATCTTTCAACTTTCATCTCCTCTGTATCCTTTCCACTCTGTTAAATGTCCTGAGAGGGGCATCAAAGAAATGCAAATCAAAATCACAATGAGATACCATTTCACACCCATCAGAATGGCTGCTATTAAAAAAAAAGAAAGAAAATTACAAGTGGAGAAATAAGAGCACTCACCCATTGCTGGTGGCACTAAAAAAATGTTACAGTCTACGTGCAGGACAATTTGGTGGTTCCTCAGAAAGTTAAGCATAGAATGACCAAGTAACCCGACAGTCCTACTTCTAGGTTTATAGCCGAAAGAATTGAAAGCAGGGTCTTGAACAGATATTTGCACACAAATGTTCATAGCAGCATTGTTTCCAAAATAATTTTTGCCAAAAGATGGAAGCAATCCAAGTGTCCAAGTGATGAATGGATAAAAAAAATGTGGCATATTTATATACAATGGAATATTATTCAGACATTAAAAGAAATGAAGTCCTAATATATGCAACAACATGAATGAACCTTGAAGACATCATGCTGAGCAAAATAAACCAGACACAAAAGGACACACAGTTTATGATCTCACTGATATAAAATAATTAGAAGCATACTCTTAGAGTCAGAATCTAGAATATAAGTTACCTAGGGGTGGGGCGAGGATAGAGAATAGAGAGTTAAGGCTCACAATGTATAGAGTTCCTATTTAGAATGATAGAAATGTTTTGGCAGTGGGTGGTGGTGATGGTAATATAACATTGTGAGTGTAATTAACAGCACCGAAATACATACCCGAATATGACTGAAAGAAGGAATCTTGGTACACACGGTAATAAAAAATTTTTTTGTAAGTCCTTGAAACTGTCTACACAAACAGTGAACCCTAAGTTAAACCCTAGACTATAAGGAATAGTACAATTATAAAAATGTGCTTTCATCAATTCTAACAAATGTTCCATACCGATGCAAGGTGCTAATAATAGCTTAATCTATGGGAATCCGGCATTTTAGGCATGAATGTACTATAAACCCACAATATCTCAAATGCTTTTTTACATAGGCAAATAAGAAAATGAAGTAAAGACCCAAGGTATTACACATTCTCAAATGAGCAAATATTGCTTGAGTTTAGTTTATGAATGTCTGAGCACTATGACGATCTCCAGAGAGGGAGGAAGAAAAGATAACCTCTGACCATAAGAATGAGAAATTCTGTTCATGATGTCACTTGCCACATATTACAATTTTTAAAGATTAACAACTTCCTCTCTAGGTTAATATTACTTAGGAATGCCCACAAATGTATCGAGCTGTGAAAAAAACAGATGACTTAAGCGTTATACATTATAATAGCCTGTATAAAATCTAAACTAGTTAAACATTTCCAAATTCATTTTTAAAGAATTCAAAACAAAACAAAAAAACTGGTCATATTTCTGTTCATTTTAAAAGTTGCGCTATTAATATTTTTACATTTTTACATTTCTATGTTTTGGTCATGGGAAATCCAATTCACTTGAACATTTGTTAAAAACTAATAGCAAAATTAACTGCCAATTACTAAGACCTTCTCTGTCTCCAGTCCACCCTGTTAAGTTGCCACATTGTGCTCTAATGGCTGGAAGGCTTGTCATGTATCAGCAATGGTTTCCTTCTGCATATTGTGCTTTCTCGTCATCATTATCATCATAAACAGGCACCATTCATTGAGGTCCGCTGTGTACTAGGTGCTTTTAAATACATATCTCATTTAATTATCACATCAGCCTTATCAATGAGGTATCACTATCCCCTTTCCAAGGGAATCTGGGGCATAACATGATTAGAAAATTTTCCCAAGGTCTTATACTCAGCCAGGATTTGAAACTGGGCAAGTCTGCTTGCAAATCCAGCATACAGTATGGTGTTTCCATGGTGGAATACGATAGCAAAACTCCCTAAATGATGCAAAATCAACAACCTCACAGAAAATTGCCATAACTATATAGAGTGAAAAAATGTGATTTTTATCAAGATGTGAAACTGTGTTAGATTGTCTTGATGATCAATGAAATATGCACATAATTTGAAGGTATGAGAACAAAACATTTTAAGATTTTACAAAGAACATTTGCAGTTGAGCCTATCCTTCTAAGAAGGCAGGACAAACATTATTCTCATTTTACAGAAAAGAAAATTAAGTCTCAGTGAGGCAGGGTGGTTTGACCAATGTTGCACAATTAGGACACAGTGTAATAAAGCCTGGACCCTGGGTGATTTTAGTTCTACTTATTTATTCTGTCTAACACATTTTAAAAAGGTCCATGTTTAAGAATTATGAGGAAGCTCCCTGGACTTTGCTCCCTGATTGCCTTGAAAGCAAAAAAAGTACCATCAATCACCTTGAAATATCCACTGAGAACCTAATTTACTAATTAGGTTTGGCACAATGGTACTAACAAGCACTGTGAGAAAACTGCTCCATGGTATGTGACACAATGTGACTACAAAAGCTATGAAAAGAGAAAGAGGAGGGGGGGTTCTTAAGTAATGAAAAAACCAAAAGCCATTTATAACTAAAGGGGTTTAATCAAAGTTTGAACAGGACCGTGTGTCAAGCCTTCTCAGAAGTCCTTTTTCATATGACAACTTCTTGTTACAAATCATCTTCCAGAACAAGCTAGCTGTCCCTCAAATGTGTTTTCCTGACACATGTCATAAATCACATTTGCTAAAAAAACAAAAACATAAATAAAAAAAACTTTATTGTGTATTGTTGAGGTTTTGAAGATTCAAAATTGTATTTTAAATTGGCAAAGTATCTCGTATAATTTAGAAGAAGCTTTATGTTATATAAAGTTTAATAGCAAATAGTGAATAATTGAAATTCAACACGACATTCAAGCATGAGCAGAAAATAGTCTTCCAAAAAACACCTTAAATGAATGGTTTTCTTTTGTTTGTCTTATCTGGATAATGATTTAAAACCTCCCAGTTACTTAGTTTCTAGTCATACCTATGTCAGGCCAATCAGTGCAGGGCCAAGTAGATTTTATTCATATAGTCAGTCAGATATTTCACACTGTACTCTTGGTTAAAGCCAGGAAATATAAGAAACATTGAAAAGGACATAGTTAATGAAGAGTTAATCAAAAGCATAAAAATACTAATAATTCTTTGAGAGGAAAGAAAAATAATGTATTTTTTTTCTTGATATAAAGAAAGCACTATTTGGGAAAAAGGGAATTGTTAAGATAATGGGAGAAAGAGACTCAGGAGATAAATGTCTGATGATCATGCTTTTATCTTCTATTTGATGTAAATACTTTCAGTGATCCCACAAATATTCATTAAATCTATAACCATCACCACATACTTAAGGCGATCAGCTCTTTGTGGATGCTGTTGAAAGTCAGCCTCAAATTGAAGAAGGACTAATCCCAGAGGAGCTAGAAAGGCAAAGAGAAAACATATATATGGACCACATTAAAAATAATGGCTCACTTAGTATCTTAATGAAATTCTGGAAGTCCATGGACCACCAAAGTGTATTTGTGAAGGAACAAAAACATAAACCAAGAATAATAAAATGGCCAAGCAGTAATCTCAGGTGGGACATGGTGAATTGGCTAGCCCCTGCCTTTGCGTATTCTTCAGAGGTATCACCCAGGGTCACTGTTCTTACCAAATATTTTCCTAGGACATTATGAAAGCCATAGGTCCCTGCCCAGAGATTATCTGCAGTCTGTACTGAGGGCAGTTGGAGACCAGAATTATACTGGGCAGTGTTTGTTTTACTGTATTTTGTGTTTGAGAAGCATATCAGTGTATTTACCCAAGAGAAGAAGGGAAGACTATTTCAAACATTAACCAAATGCTTAAATGGTTGCAATTGGTTGACTAGATTTGGGCTTTCTTATATGACTTATTCATATTTCCACTGCCCTTTAAGGAATCATTTAAATTATTCGTCTTGACTTTATATTCGAAATCTGCCTATTAAATAAAGAACAAAGAAAATGGATAAAATGAGAACAATTCTTCAATAAGTAAAAAAAATTATGAGCTGCTTCATATCAGGAATCCATTGGCAGTATTTTCACTTCATCAAAAATTTTTTTCTTATTCCCCAACTTTGGTTTTGGTATATTTTCATAGTTCATCTGGTTCTTTCTTCCTTTACTTAAGCTATACTGATGTCATTTTCTACATCTCTAAATTCTGGCACTTTCATTTCAATATTGCTTTGCTTCAAGAAATGTTACAATTTCATAGTTATTAAAGTTTTTATGAGGAAAAAGGGAGAAACATTACTACGATGGATTGAATGACGTCCCCCAATGTGATGTGTTCAAGCCTTAGCTGCAGATCCCGTGATCATGAATTAATTCGTAAACAGGATCTTTGAAGATATTATTAGGAGGCCAAGCTGAGGCCAAAGTAAATTAGGGTGGGTGCTTAATCCACTATGACTGGTATCCTTATAAGCAGAGGATATTTGGACAGTTAGTAGGACACTGACAAGAGAGAGATGACCATGTATGGAGAAGAGATTGAGTTACGCCACAAGTCAAGGAATCATAGATTGCCAACCACCACTAGAACCTTAGAGACATCACAACTGAAGAATGGCCATGACGAAATCTTGATTGATGTCAGACTTCTAGCCTCCAGAACCGTGAGAAAATAAATTTCTGTTTTGTAAGCCAACTAGTCTGTGGTACTTTGTTACAGGAGTCCTGGCAAACTGAGACATTGCAATTAGCAAAAGACCTACTGTGTGATCTCATTTGGGGTTGAATTCAAGAATAAAGCCTCCAGATTGAGAGTGACCACTTTTAGGACTGTAAGGGGGAAATCGTCCCCTCAACAATGAGCACCATACAGATATCATACTTATAATCTACCCCTAAAGTAGAGCTTTCTGCCTTGTTTATGACAACATAAGATCAATTATGTGATTTTTTTTTAAGTTACTATATAGTAAAGGGATCTTTTTCTACCTCCCCTATGAAATTACTTTAGAATCCCCGCTTCTCTGTCTAGATGTACATTTCTGGAATACTTTGTTCCATTCAAATACATTTAACTTGCTATAAGGACTAGGATCATATTATTTCCATAGTTTTTAAAGCATTAAAATATTTGCTTATTCCAGATTTTACCTATTCGAATGCCAAAGGAAATTATGAAAAATATGGAATTAAAATTCCAATGCAGTAGCTCATATGCCATCTCCCTCTACTGGATAGAGTAAAACATCCTTCTAATATGTGCCTAAAGTTGCCTTTATATAGTCAAGTGACATGGAGACCTAAATTAATTAACATCCTAATCTCATCCCAGATTTTCCCATGGAAATAAAAATGTTGGATGTATTGTTCACTTTGACTAATTTTACTGCGTAATTGCTAACTTGTGCATATAAAATAATAATACATGTTTTCATTGATATAACCACCATAATATCTGAATATAATTAATCAGTCCAGGTTTAAGGTAGATTTTTTTAAAAAATAATTAGGGAGATCTAATACATTTTGGCAAATAGGTATTGTTCCTTCAGCCAGAATTCCCAAATTATTTCTTTGGGTAAATCTTTGAGCTGGAAATATAGGCCAGGTGTTGAAATATGACCGTTCATATTCTAAGACAGTTTCTAATTGATTAACCTGAGAAATCTTTTTTCATAAAAGAATTCACAGAATATTCCCATACAGTCTTTATTTTTTTATGTAGCAAAATGCAGAACAGAAAGACCTTAGATAAGCTTTAACAGCTGTATGACTATGGGTGATTTACTGAACTTCTTTCAGATTCAATCTCCTCATCTCTAAAATGGAGATAATCACCACACTCACTGCTTAGGGTTATTGTTGGGATTAAATAATTTAGAGTATAAAAAGGGTTTATCAAATTGTCTCATACACAGGAAATGCTGAATAGATAGTAACTATTTTTAAATAATAATATTAAATATGAGTTTAATGAACTTAGCAATGTCAAATTTAAGTTACATATATGAATGAGTCTCAGAAACTGTTAATGTATTCAAGTACACAATTTTAAGACTTTTTATATTTTATATACTTTCTATATTCTATATATCTATATAGAGATTTTAATATTTTAAATTAAATTACAGAGACAATAATGTCTTCTCTTTAATATGCTCTTGGATAACAAAAACAAACATTGAAACAAAATCTAAGGCAGTAGAAAAGCTCTGGAAAGGACTTTAAATATGTTTCTTATAACCCCAATATTTTTCACTTATGAGAACAACAAATCCTTAAGAGGTTCAGTGACTTCTAGCAGTAATAAGGCTAACAACTATGTGTGTAAAGCGTGGACCAAAAGCAAAGACCCCAAATCCTACTTCAGTACATTTCTCAAAACATTAACCTTTCTCCTGATGTCAGATGTTTTATCTCATGGGCCATTTATTCAATAAGTATAATAAATATAAATGCATGATAGATATACACAATATATGATACAAATTATGATGTAACTGAAATGTGAGTATGAAAGTAGTGCATTTAGTCCCTAGGAGACAGATATCATGAAAATAAATTTCAGTGGTTTAAACTATGTAGGCATGTTATACTATTTCTTATTAAATTATCTTTGTACTATCTCATTTTATTTGTGTGCTGTATGGCAGGGATCACATTTCATTCATTCTTTTTTTCCATGTGAGTATCCTGTTATTGCAGCACCATTTGTTAAATTTTTGTTTTTGTTTGGTTTTTCATTTATTTGTTTGCTTGCTTGTTTGTTTTTAGGTCGTGCCTGTGTTTCCAGCTTGGCAGGTGGGAATTCTACCACTGAACTACCCTCGTACTACCTCACATTTTATTCTTAAATCAATCCTGTAAAGTGGGAAAGGCATGTCTTAGTAATGCATTTTAAAGAAGAAATTATGACCCAGAGCAACATAATTTCATAGCTAGTGGTAGGAGAGACAAAAACCAGGTCTTCAGACTCTTGATTTAGAATTCATTCCACTCTTCTTTTTCCTGTGATGGTCTTTTAAGCTTTACAGTTGGTATCATCTGTCCATCAACAATAAAATTTAAATGTGCAAAAGCAGAACTGTTCAAATGAATGGATTTTTTGATGCATAAAATGAAGTATACATCCCAGGATATATGTTATCAAGAGTTTGACTTCAGAAAAAAACATTTTATATATTAGTTAAAACGTAAATTGACAACACTCTTATTTCCTATCATGTGCCCTTCAAAATAAACTTCAAATTATAATCAACTAGGAGCAGAAGGCGTTAAAAATGTGTCATTAAACAAAGTACTTAAATTTACCCCAAGTTATTTTTTTAAGACAAAATGAAAGGCTTTCATGTCTGAAGGCAACCTGGGGAAGCCATCTCATAAGTAAATCACAAGATTCTGCATTGAAGCAAAAAATGACCTTCATTTTGAAGTATCTTTTTAAAGATATCCCTGAAGTGTTGTTGCTAAGTGAGTGCAACAAATTCTATTGAATGTACTTTAATACTGTGATAGGTTCTATTGATGTAAAAGCATTATCACTACCCACCCTGGTCAGATAATCCCTTTCCCAAGGCACTAGGGCAATAAAGATTTGCCAAAGCCTTGCTGTCAGGATCATAAATCCTCTCTGGGAAAAGCAGTTCACCCCTTTGCCATGTGCACTGCTTGGATTAGGAGCACGCAAGTCTTGTTGAAGGCTGACGACACCTTCAGGGCTCGATGTTTACGGTCATGGCTTGGAGATCTTGGGCAGGGAAGAGAGGATCTAAACTCCTCCCAGAAAGTTGACCATAGGTGTGTCTGGGATTTGTTTAAAGGCAAATGAATTGGTCAAGGCAGGGAATGGAAAGGACATTGCTGAGTTTGTTAGATCAGTTAGATTCATAAAATTGTATCTTAAGTTTCTAGGAGGCAACTTGGCATAGTAAAAAGAGCATGATGTTTTTCAAACAGACAGATCTGAGTGTCAACACTTATTCCTCAATTTATTACCAGCATAGAAGTAAAATAAGTAATTTGTATTCTCCATTTAGCATGTGTACAACCTTAGGAAAGTTACTTAACCTTTTCTGGAAATTATAGCAGTGAAAGAAAATTAACTCATTAACTTTAAAAAAGTCAGAAAGCCTTAGAATAATTCTGTCATTTAGTAAATCCTACTTTTTTTTTTTTTTTTAACATGGGCAGGCACTGGGAATCGAACCTGGGTCCTCTGGCATGGCAGGCAAGCATTCTTGCTTGCTGAGCCACCGTGGCCCACCCAAATCCTACTTATTTTTAATTTCTGTTACTACCTCTCTGAACCATAGTTTCATCATATGAGAACATGTTTTGCAGAGTTCTTTTGAGGTTTATGTGCACACTGAATATTTATTCTATAGATAATAGATATTATTTTATTGTGGCTGTAACTTTTACTGTGTTTTTCACTATGCAAGTTAGTTATTTGTGTTTTTGTGTTGGACTGTGCTACCATATACTCCCACACTAACTGAAAAAAAAATGAGCTGGGTTTTTTTTCTAGTTATAAGCTGATATAGCCTATGAGACAAATTTGGAATTTAACCTTTTGCCTAACTAGTTGACCATTCCCAGAAAAAATAAGCAAATCATTAAAATCAGGTCAGGTTAAAAGGTCCTTCAAACAGGTGATAAAATAAAGGTATAAAATTCAGTGTCAGAAACACACTGGGATCGTACAGTTTTAAGTGTTTCAAGAATAAAATATATTCCATGAGCAGGTCTTCCATTGCTATGTTCTTGTTAACATTCATCAATGAAAAATAGTTTGCCAAAGCCAAAGCTAAACCCTCATTGTAGATTCTGTTAAGACTTTAAAAGACTCTTCACGTTCAACAAAGGTAAGTCAAAAGAGATATTGTCAGTGAATTTACTGATTGTTTTTCTGTATTAGGCCAGCACAACATTGCCAAAGCTGCTAGCAAAGATATATGGGAGCAAAAATCAGTCTCCATTGCAGGACCAAGGCTGGGTAAGGCAAGTTAGACCCTCACCTTGGATGCAGAGGCCTCGGTAATCAAGATAAATAATACTTTAATATAATATTTAAAATAATCAAAGCTAATGCAAAAAAATCCATGATGAATAAAGTATCAAAGGTTTATATCAGTTAGTGAATTTGTTTTCTTTCACTGCTATAACAAATCTTCTCAAATTTAGTTGTTTAAAACAATACACATTTATTATCTTACACTTTCATGAGTTAGACGTCTGAGCAAGAATCAAATTTTAGGAGTGTTGCATTCATTCGGAAGCCTGAAGGGGAGTTCCCTTGACTTTTCCAGCTTCTAGAGGCCACCTGCATTCCTTCACTCTGGCTCTTTCTCCCTATTCCAAGCCAGCAGTGGTAGATTGAGTCGTTCTCACATTGTAGCATTCTCACCTTCTCTTTTACCTCCCTCTTCTACTTTTAAGGATGTTTGTGATTACAATGGCCACACCTGATGTTCATAGCAACATTATTCACAATTGCCAAAATTGGAACTAGCCCATGTCCATCAATGCCCAACCATTGAAAGGATACACAAAATGTAGTATATATATATATATATAGAATGGAGTATCATTCATCCATAAAAAGGAAAGAACTCCTGATATCTGTGACAACATTGATGAACTTTGAAGACATTATATTGACTGGAATAAGCCAGACACAGAAGGACAAATACTGCATGATCTCGCTGATAAGAAATAGAATAAGCAAACTCATGGAGTAGAATCTAGAATATAGGTTGTCAGGGGATGGGGTGGGGGTAGGGAATGAGTATGAATGCAGAGTTAAGGCATCAGAGTTTCTATTTGAGATGATGAAAAAGTTTTGATAATAGATGGTGGTGATGGTAGCATAATATTGTGAATGTAATTAACAGCACTGGCATTTATTTGAAAGTGATTAAAGGAGGAAATTTTAGGTCTTACAGATATTTCTAGAATAAAATAGTTTTTAAAAAATTCTACGAAATTGGACAACACAGTGAACCCTAAATAAAATCATAGACTATAGTCAATAGTGCAAATATAAAAATATGCTTTCATCAGTTGTAAAAATATAGCACACCAATGTAAAGTTTTCATAATAGGGTGGTATATGGGAGTCCTGTATTATATTTAGGATTATTCTAGAAAACCAAAACTTCTCAAATTTATATATATATGTGTAATTATATATATAACTTAATTTATATATATAATTATATATTTGTTGTTATACCAAATCTTGCTTCCTACTGATCTATATTTTATATATAGATACACACACAGAAAAAAAAAGTGTTGTATTTTTATTTTTAAATTTAAGAAGTAAAATCATTTTATGTGCCTTTAATGGAGATTAAAATAATAATAATAAAAAATGTTATTTTTTTAATGGTGTAAGTAGAGTGAGCACATTGACTAGTGTTTGTTTGCTTTCCCCAATCCAGGCCTTCCCCTGATATTTTCTCTCAGCTCAACAGGGAGATTAGGCATTTAAAGGGGGTGGGGTGGGGTGTGGCAAGAGTGATAGGTCTCCCCGGGATAGGTCTCTTTACATCTCTAAATGCTTCTTCATGATTCAAGCCCTTGAGAAAGTACAAGTTGTACTCAGCTTTGGGGTATGAATTTGGCAGAATGAGGAAGAAACTTGACTTTCCCTGGTGCCTATCAAAAAATGCCCTGTGGATATTTTGGAGCCAAATGGCATTCCTTAAGGACAGCAAACAACTGCTAAACAACTTTTCTGCCTTTAATAGAGATTAAACTAAAATAATTTTTTAAAAAGTAAGAAAAAGTTGTAATGAATCAAGTAAGTAGTAAAATGAGGTTGGAGGTGGTATGTAATGTTGCATATCAAGAGCAATGAGCTCATTAAATTTTGAGGTGGAAATGAAAAGCATAGAGGGAACAATGCAGTGGTAACCTCAAGAAATCTTAGCTTCTGATTATATGTGAAACATGCAGGTGAAACCAAAAACAGGAGAGTGGGTGCATAGATGACAGGAAGAGGGAACTTCCAGGCTCAATAGGTACTGTGCTTGAGAATGGGAAGGAAATAGTGTCTGTTTAAAGTTGCATACAAAAAAAGATATCAGCATGAAGCATCTTCATTTTGATTTCAGAGAGAAATACAAAGCATCTAATTATTTCAAAAACAAGCAGGAAATGTCTCAATAAGAGTAATAATGGATCTTTTAAAAAATGGCTTTCTAATTAAATTATATTGGGAAGTAGAATGGAAATGGAATAAGCAGCAGAAGGTCTTCACCTATAACCTCATCCTACTCCTCTCCCCTCATGCACACTCCTCCAGCCACACTGGCCTGCTTGTTGCTTTCAGAAGGGTCAGGCACACTCTGTCCCAGGTTCTTTGCATAGACTGCTTTCTCTGCCTGGAAATGCTCTCACCTAGAGAGCCATGTGGCCAACTCCTTACGTCCTTCAAGACTTTGCTCCGACATTGCTTTCTCAAAGATGCCTACCCTGACCACACTATTTAAAATGGCCACCCACCGTCCCCACTGTGCATTTCTATTCCCGTTACCTTACTTCATTTGTCCCACGTACTTATAACCATCTAACACATTACATATCACTTATTAATTGCCCATCTCCCAACACTAAAAATAAAGTCTCACAGGGGTACGCATTTGGTCAGTTATGTTCATTGTTTCATTTGAACAGATCTGGCACGTGGGAGTACTCAATAAATAACAATGAATGAAAGAACGAAGAGAGAGAAAAATCCAAGAGTGATAGAAGACTCCAGGGAAAAGATGAGTCTGAAGACATTATGAGTGTGCTGGTTTGAATCTGTTATGTACCCCAGAAATGCCTATTTTCTTTTGATCCAATCTTGTAGGTGCAGACTTATTGTTGGATGGGATATTTTGATTAGGTTGCTTCCATGAGATGTGACCCAGGCCATTGAAGGTGGTCTTAATCTGCTTGCTGGAGTCCTTTAAGGGAGAGACATTTTGGAGAGAGCTCAGAGACAGAAATGCCCCAGGAGGGACAAGCATGGACCCACAGAAGCCCAGAGACATTTTAGAGAGAATGGACAGCAGACGTTACCACGTGCCTTCCCATGTGACAGAGGAACCCTGGATACCAGTGACCTTTTTATTCAAAGTCAGAGTATCATTCTCTGGATGCCTTAATTTGGATATTGTCATGGCCTTAGAACTGTAAATCTGTAATCTAATAAATCCCCTTTGTAAAAGCCAATCCATTTCTGGTATATTGCATTCTGGCAGATTTAACAAATCAAAACAAAGGGAAACAAAGGGTCTGAGTTGGAGTGGAAGGGTAAAAGTAAGAATGAAACAGTCTACCAAAAAAAGATTAAGAAATAAAGGAAGAAAGATGGAACACAGAAAGCACAGAGAAACTACTGTGAGCTGTTTTATCAATTATATGTTCTTTTAAAATATTGTCATTTATATTTGGATGTGAACTAAGATTTTTCTATCTCTAAGAAACAAAAAAATAATAATTTTAAAGAGAAATCTAATCTCAATTTTGTTTCTTGGCAATCATTTAACACAAAATAGGAATAAAGATGACTCAAATGCAAAAGGACAAAGAAGTAAGGAGAAAGAGGAAAAAAATACATGGGAATTTATCTCCCTAGTTGGAAAAGAATTTAAACGACAAATGAATTTATGCACTTAATCCTGTATTGTATTCTTTCATGTTCAATTAAAATTCTAAAGGACTTCAAATGTCGAAAAACAACACCAAGTCATTCTTTGTATGAGTGGAAATCATTCCAAAAGCAGCCAGGCCAGGTGTGATAAGAATATAACAAGTGAGGCACTCACTTCCAGTGCAAAGTTTAAAAGGGTGATGAAAAACACTATTATGGATTGAATTATGTCTTCCACAAAGACATGATCAAGTCTAAATCCTGATCTTGTGGGTGTAAACTCATTTCAAATAGGTTCTTTGAAGATACCGTTAAAATGAGGTCAAACTGAACCAAGGTGGGCCTTGATCCTGTATCAATTACAAGTAGAAGAAATTTGGATGCAAAATCATTAGGAGTAAGGAGGAGGAGACAGAAGAAGAGAGATGGCATGTGCTAGAGACTGAATTATGGATTGCCAACAAGCCACCACCAGAACACTAAGGACTTCAGACAAAGCATGACTGATGCTTTGATGTGGGATTTCTAGCCTCCGAAACTATGAAACAGTAACGTCCCATTGTTAAAGCCTACCAGGTCATGGCAGCAGCCAGGGCAAACTAACACACTCAGCAATCAAGATGCATAATATTTAATGCAATGTTTTTGAAAACAAAAATTATGCAAAAAAGGCCATGATGTCCAAAATATAAAAATTTTAAATGAATTTAAGCTCTCTTGTGGTTTATTTGTTTTATGACCCTATGTTGGTTATTGTGCACAAAAGATTAGGAAATATGGGACTTTAAACATAGTAGAGCTTTTATTAACTTCTTCCACTTCCTTCAAAAAAGGGGTGGATATTTTGATAAGTATGTAAGGATGCACAGTTTTCTGTTTCCTTAAACTCCAAAATGACTCCATGCAGCATTACAGCTAGGGCCTACACAGAAAAGGAGGAATTTCATAGCAGAATTCATTCTGAGGTCTGAACCCTGAAAAATACCACATACCAACTCATAAAATCAAGTCAAACTGTTTATTTTATTTATCTTTTATTCCTTTGGTATCCATATATCATTTCTGTATGATCAATAAGACTGTACTGTTTGGGGCCATTTAGGAAACTCAAAATATCCAACTAACTAGTTGGGGATTTGGCATTTTGGACAACAGAAACACAATCTAAATTAGGGCCTGTAGAGGCGTGTAGTACCCACCAACAGATGCACCTAAATCCATACAAGTCAAATAGATTTTGCTATCCTTCTGACAATAATTTATGTGCACAAATGGAAACCAAAAGAACATATTCCAGGCATAACTGCATCCCATAAAAATGATTGATCTTTTTGCATGCTATATTTATGTAAATACTAATCAACAGCTTTTGATAAAGAAAAATACAGCATATGCTTAAGCAAACATGAACATATGTTTTTGAAAAATATTATAAACACAAGCAGCTTTGTGGAAATTCTCAAGAATTATTCCAAACGTTAGCAATTATATTCTTAAAGGGAAGATTGGCCTCTACAAATGAAATAAAGACAGGGATTGCTTTTAGTACTTCTAATGGTGCACACAGATGTCAAGATATGTTTATATTGATCATTAGAAAAATAAGCACAATGCACAAGACACAAGACCTAAAAGAAATCAGGAAAAATCTGAGCAGGAGAAACAGGTTGCAAAACTGTGCATTATAATCTCTTCTCCTTTCTAGTCTCTTTCAGTATGAGTTTCTATCAAAGACTGCTTTTGTGAGAGCTTAATGATTGGACACCTATATACTGAAAAGTTAGGAAGAGGCAGGAAATAATAATAATAATTTTAAGCCTCTATTTTGTGCTAGAACATCTGCTTGACTCTATAGTTATTGTTCTACAAAGTAAGCAATTCTAATTATCCACAGAGAGATTAAAGAAGTTGCTCTTTACTACTGGTTATAGGACCAGTGATAATGGTATCGACATCATTGGGCTAATGTTCAGATTAAACAGGTTACTACATAGAAAGTATTTAAAACAAGGCGTACCAGGAAATAAGGCCATTATTATGTCATGAAGAGACCATTTGTATCCTCTTTTCTTTAGACTATAACTTAATGCAGGAAAATAGTTTCCATTTCTACATACCGGTCATCACCTTAGTGTCAATGATTCATAATAGCACCATTCGTTACACGGCAATTTTTCTGTAATTCTTTACTGATAATCACCATTAAAATTTGAAATTCAGTTAAAGGATGTTCAAAGCAAAAGTATTATGGAGGGAAGGCCTCCCTGTGATTAATTACCAGAGTGGATAAATTATATAATGCCATTTACAAGCTCAGCCTGCTTTATGTATAGCAGTCTGCAGCATGCGCCCTCTCACACGGACACCTGTAAGTGATATATCTGTGCAGGCTTAAATGTACTGCAAGCCAAGGCAAGATGCCTGCCCTGTCAGGAAAAAGAATCACTTTCAGAAAGTCTCAGCCTCACGAAATTCTTTTGTTTCAGAAAACATAGATGTGTTTTTTAAAAAAGGTAAGTTGTGTTCACATGCAATGCATATATTACTGTTATTTTTTAAATAAAAAATATATGCTTAAAATATTTCTCAGTTTTAGTTTCTAATATCTGAGATCAACTGCTATAACCTACATAAGCTCTCTGGGGAATCCCAACAGTTTTTAATACTGTTAAGGGGTTCTGAGACAAAAATTTGAGACCCACTGTTGGGGGTGCTATTATCTTTTGGATAAACTGAGGCTTGGTACTACCACGACTGACTGGGCTGGGCTCTGAGCATGTGCACGTGTAAGCCTCTGGTCCCTTACACACTTGCCTGTGTGTAGGTGAGCACACAGCAAAGGCAGGCTGTAGAAATCAATCACTGCATGCCAGTGCACAGAGCTTTGTATGTTTTCATTCACATTCTCTTCTAATACCATTATGGCATATGTACTATTATTATCCCTATTTGGCAGTTGAAGAAATAGGCATAAAGAGCATAGGAACATTCAATAATGAAAGAATAAAAGATGGGACATGAATTATGGTCAGAGAGCTATCTTCATCTAGAGGAGGAATATTCCTATCTGGGATGGAATACTTAAGGAAAGGTAATATTATGGGTTAAATCATGTCCCCCCAAAAGATATGTTCAAGTCCTAAGTCCTGATCCATGAATGTGATTCTGTTTAGAAAAAGGATCTTTGAAAATGTGATTACTTAAAATGGGGTCAAACTGGATTAGGGTGAGCGCTAAGGAGGGAAGAACTGCACAGACAGACAGACACCAGGGACAATGCCGTGTGACCACTGAGGCAAAGACTGGAGTGAGGCTGCCAATAGCCAAGAACACCCATGATTAACACAAAACATCAGAAGTTGAGAAGAGGCAAGGAAGGATTCTCTCCT
Organism: Tamandua tetradactyla; assembly: GCF_023851605.1. NCBI lineage: Eukaryota > Metazoa > Chordata > Mammalia > Pilosa > Myrmecophagidae > Tamandua > Tamandua tetradactyla. The sequence continues at coordinate 82,756,530 of NC_135333.1, read as the reverse complement.
CCGGGTCACAGAGAAAGCCTGGCCCTGCCAACACCTAGATCGCAGATTTTAGCCTCCAAAACTGTGAGATAATAAATCTCTGTTGTGTTAAGCCAGGCAGTGTGTGGTACTTTGTTACAGCAGCCCTAGGAATCTAAGACAGGTGGGATGATAAAAAATAGAGCAAGACTCAGAGTAAACAAACAAACCACAACAACTCCCATTGTTTGATTTATCATATAACTCCGTCTGTGCTTACAGATAGTAATACTTTATCTGCCTCTGTCCCAATTTGTAAGGATCGAATAAGTGTAAATGTTTGTAGAAAGTCACTGCAAGCTATGGAGTGCAGAGGTAATAAATAATAAAGACATATTGTGTATGTTCAGAAAGCATTGTAATTTGGCACTTACGATTATCTTCAATATCATACAGCTTAGGAGGACTTTCAACTTGTTAGTTTAACTTCTTAATATAAAGTGCACTATTTTTGAGCATCGTGTTGTTTTGTAGGTTGAATTCTTAGTCCAATCACTTTGAAATCATGAAATGTACTGAACTAGTGTTAGCAATGTATTTGAACATCATTGCTAATTATTGGCACTTTCATGAATCAAAAAAAAAAAAGGCAAAATTTCTGTTACATTATCTGGGAAATAGAAGACATTTTCAGAAGTATACTACAACCAATGCTTTCTGAATGACTAGAGATAATCTTGATGATAAAACTTTGCAGAAAGCCATTGACTGAGAAGAAATTCTTTTATGGGGTAGCATGAAAGGATGTCCAGAAAAAGGATGATTTACAAATTCCCCTTGTAGTTTGTTGACTTGAGTATATTATGAAATAGAATTGGCCATAGCTTTCTTTTCTTCTTAAGTATGTGTGTGTGTGTGTGTGTGCATGTGTTTATCAAGCCTGTGTGTGTGCATGTGCATGTGTTTATCAAGCCAAGAACCGGCAATCTGTTTGCAGATGTCACCAAGCTGCCCTCAAGCTTTTACCAGGAGCACTCATCTTAGCACGTTTGGCAACAACCACAGTGTGGGAGTTTGTGTTTACTAATCTTGGCAAAGAGCTGACACCAGAGTTAGTCTGAGGCCTGTCCAATAGAACACATGCAACTCTCAAGGCTGATGACTTTTGTTTTAGTTTGGAAATTTGAGAAAATTAAAGCCTCTTATGTTTCTACCATTAGCTGCATAGTCAAAGATGAATAACTTCAATCTCTGTTCCACTATAAAATTTTATTAATAATAAAATTTATCAAAGAAAATGTAATCTCTAATTTGCAAAAAAAAAAAAAAAACTGGCATTATCTCATACTGAAGGTGTGCACTAAAAGAATATTATCCATTAGTATTCCTATTTTTTTTAAATACATCTCATTCCCATGAATGCATGTGGTTGAGAAAAAGAGGCCCACTGTTAAATCAACCTCATGCTGTCTTTGAGATTTAATAACATCAGGAAGAAAACATTTCTGTGGAATAGATGCAAAAGGTAATATAAGGCAATTAATAAAAGAGACTAGGTTTGTGATATAGACTAAGTACTATAGGAATTTAGAGGAGAAAATCAATTCAGACTAGAGCAACCTGAATTATAGAATTGAAGGAAAGAGAGAATGAACAAAGAAAGTGGGGGGAGGGGAGGAATAGAGAGAGGTAAGAAAAAGAAAGGAGAAAAACTCTGAAACCTGGCAAAACCATGTTGCAGTAATGTAAAGCATTTTGCTTAATTCTTTCTTCCCAGATATCATGTGCCACTACTCATGAGGAAAAGGTAAAAGATCTCCTTTGTCTTCCACTCAATGTTCTCTTCTGAAGTTGAATTTATGCTCAGTGCCAGAGGGAAGTATCATTCTGACTTACAGTCACTTGAGGACTGAATATAAAACACATCACACCAAAACTTTATTCCCAAGAAAATATTTCAAAGCCCGTGAGAGCCACATGTGTCCATTATCACTGGAAACTGGAATAACAGGACACTTACTCAAACTAGCACTTTCTGCCCTTCACTAATCCTACTTCTCTTCCTCTCAAAGTTTTCAGACACAGCCTCTTCTGGTAAAATCTGAAACTTTGGAGTCATTACTATTATACTTTCACCTGAATTTATGCAGGAGAAACATTTCCCTAAAAGCAAACATAGAAGTGACTCCTTAAATTAAACACAAATAATTGCATGTGGAGATGAATATTTTCAAATAAAACTGTAAAAATGAACATATAAAAAAAGCATATGATGCTGTTTTACAAAGCAAAAAATATTTCAAAGTAGTAACTGACATGGAAGACTTTAATAACTTTGAGCACAGATCCTTAAAAACATTGTTCACTCTAATATCTAAAAATAAATGTAAATAATAGCTAGCTAAGGAAAACCTAATAACTTGATTTTCTCTAAATTGGAAGAGTGAATTGTGGAATTTCTACCCAATCTCTTGCTGCCTCACTTAGGCGGTATAATACAGAAAATATAAATTTTGCACCAATAAACATCTCTTCCTTTGGTCTCACAAGCTGAAGTTTTAAAACAAAGTCAATATCATCCTTTTTCCTTCACCAAAAAGAGAAAGTACATAGCAGTTGTTGGGGTTTTGGATCCATGGACTGTGGATTTCTACAGGCCTTAGCGAGACAGGCCTGAGAATATTGAGTTTCGACAGGACAATTGTTTGGTTCTCATCATTACCTCTAACATCTTTAAATATATGCTATAGAAAACATTAATGAACAGGTCCTGGAAGTATTATATGGTATTTATATAAATTATTTTACCCATGGAAGAAAATCGTTTATACTAGATGTATCGTAATAACCAAGTGGAAATGAACACAATCATGCCGAGTAATTATGTAGATTTACTCTGGTCTTACTATAGAGGATGTTTTTTTAATGGGGGCAGAGATATGAACTGCTAATTAGTTGATTTATTCACTCATCCAAGAGCATTTACTGAAGGTTTACCTTATGCCAGGCACTGCATTAGTCATGTAAATCAAACATGAGGAAGATGTGATTCCTTTTGTAACTCACAGTATGTGGTGACAAACAGTTTCAAAAAAGTAACATAAATCATAGTAGATTCATATTCAAAGCACTTTCCAATGACAGGCGAAGCAGTCGCCAACTGGTCCCACATGTCAGGGGCAATGAGAGAGCAGAGCCTTGCAGAAAAAGTACTGATTTCACAATAGACTCCTAAGGGGATAGGTAACACAAGCATATGAAGCAGCACATGCAAATACACAGAGACATGACAGAATACTGGGAATTTTCAGTATTACAGGTGGTTTAGAAGGCCTGATGCACGCAAGGTGAGTGTCCAAAAGAGAGACTGGGAAGGGAAACAGAGGTCAGATTATGTTCATTGTGTTAAGAAAGCCAGATTGTTTCCCAGAGGTGTTGGGAGTGGGCCAATCAAATCTGTGATTCGGAAAGAGGACTTGTGGCAGCATCATGAATGACTTAGTTGGTGAAGGATAAAGGTTGAAATTGGCTTTGTTTTAAAACTTCAACAAAGGAAGAGATGTTTATTGGTGCAAAATTTATATTTTCTGTATTGTACTGCCTAATTTAAACTGTATGGTCAGTTTATTTGAACACCGTAATGACATGGAACCTTGAATAGGGAATGAGATCTTGTTAGTTTGTACAGGTTAATGTGATACCCCAATACATCTCAGAGTAATCTGGGACTGATGATAAAAAAAGGATTTGCAAAGTCCCCTTGAGGAATTAGGTAAAAATGTGGAAATATTAAATTTCCCCGTCTGGGGAATTCCTTATATTCTTGCAAGCATTGAGGGCTACCAATTTAATAGGCCAAGCCCTCAATCTTGGGACTTGTCCCTGTGAAACTTATTCCTGCAGAGAATCTAGGCCTACTTATAATTATGCCTAAGAGTCACCCCCAGATAACTTCTTTATTGCTCAGATGTGGCTTCTCTCTAAGCCAACTCTGCAGGTGAACTCAATGCCCTCACCCATAAGTGGGACATGATTCCCAGGGGTGTAAATCTCCCTGGCAATTTGGGACTGAAATCCCAAGGATGAGCCTGGCACTGGCATCATGAAATTGAGAAAGCCTTTTTGGCCAAAAAGGGGAAAAGAAAGCAAACAAAATAAAGTTTCAGTGACTGAGAGATTTCAAATAAAGTCAAGAGGTCATTCTATGGGTTATTCTTATACATTAAATAGATATCCCTTTTTAGTTTTTAGTGTATTAGAATAACTAGAAGGAAATACCTGAAACTGTTGAACTGAATTCCAGTTGCCTTGATTGTTGAAGATGATTGTATAACTATATAGCTTTTATGGTGTGACTGTGAGTGTGGAAAACCTGTAACTGATACTCCCTTTATCCAGTATAGGGATGGACAAGTAAGAATATAAAGATAAAACATAAATCAATAAAAGGAGGGAATATGGGATCTAAGATATGTTGGGTTTTTTTTTTTTTTTTTGGAGTAATGAAAATGTTCAAAAATTGATTGTGGTGATGAACACACAGCTATATGATGATACTGTGAACCACTGATTGCATACTATGGATGATTATATGGTATGTGAATTTATCTCAATAAGATTGCATTTAAAAAAAAAGAATGATTTAATTCAGCTGAAAGATCACGCAATTTTATATTATCTATGCTACCACCCTGATGGAAAAATAAGCAGGAATGTTCTGAAGCTGACTTCAGGTAGACAACTGTGGCAGATGCTGCTGGTTACTTACATGATACCTATTTTTCTTTCATCATTACCTACGGAATCACAGTTTTGCTTGGTATGGCAACGTGCCAAAATAAAAATGCTCATCTCCCTCAGAAAGTTGCTTGAAGCAATAGACATCTGACAATAGGTATATCCAATAAGATGGAAGGAGAAGTTCACTGTGTAGAGCTTTTGTAAAACCTGATGTTTTCCTGCTTTCCAAGGTGATACTTGGTTAAAATACTATTTTCCCTTCAACCTTACCCTTTCTTTCTGTCTGAACTTGATATCCAAAGGTGGAGCAACCATCTTGTGAGCTTCAGGACAAACACACACAAAGGATGGTAGCATGGAAAATAAAAGGGACCCGGCTTCCCAAACATTGCCTCAAACCATTGTGCCTCCACATTGCTTTAAATGTGAAGAATACAATTATATTTGGTCAGGCACTATGTCAGATTTTTATTAGCTATAGGTAATACTAATTGACTTGGCAACAAAGGAAATTTTACAGGTAAAACTAAGGCAAAGAGAAATAGAAAATAACCAAGTGAAAAACAGAGCAAGCAGGGAAGAGAAACTGCTTTAGCAGGGAATAAACCAGAAAGGATACCCTAGACTTTTTATTGTCGTCTATATTTCTAGATGCCTCAAGCTTTCTCTTTATCAATTTCATCATACATCGACTTTTTCAAAGTTTACACCCATGACCTAATTTCTCCATTTTCCTATCCCACCCCCAGATTCTATCTTTTTTTTTTTTTTTTAATTCCCTTGGATTGACACAGGATTAGGAGTAAGAGAAGCCTGGGAGTTAAGGATGACCTGTGTTGCAACTGAAAGCAAATGGGCCCTCATGGCATCCAAAGCATTCATTTTCCTCTTCAAAAGATGGCTTTTAAGAGTATCAGAGCAAGTACCACCAAATATCTTACTGTCACAAATTAGTTATGACGAAAGAGCCATTTAGAGCCATATTCACTGGGTATTTTTCTGTGAAGGCAAGAACTGATTAAATGTATCACCTTAGTTTTAAAGAAAAAAACAATCCCCTAAATACACAAATTATATTTTAAAGTGTGCCAGACCTGCCAAGTGAGCCCTTGGAATCTGAACACAGTGGATGGGTCACATCTTCTCTTCCAGGCAACATGTGCATTTCCCATTGGCATTTCTGGGTTTCTAACATTACATGGAGGCTAACATGTGGTTCTCAGTCATTTCATTTCTCTGCACATAACAGGACTTGTTCTGATTGTATGTGGGCTAATGCTGACACATTGTGTTGTTCCAACTAAGTAATTCCAAACATTCACATCTGAAGCTGACCTACATTACCACTCTGGCTGCCAGATGTTCTTGTGAGGAACTATCTCCTCTGTAGCATCGCAAACTTTGATTAAAGAAGATGAAGGGCATCATATTTACTTCATCACACTGATGTGCAACAGAGTTCTGGCTATTGATTACAACTAGCATCCAGTTGGAAAGAATAACCATTGCTATGTAAAAAAGTTCTAAAAGTTCAATTGAGCAAACACGCACTACAACTCAACTGATTGATTTTAACTAATGATCAGTCAGCCTGACCTGAATGGACAAACCCTTTATGACTTTACCAACTTTCATTTGGTTCCAAAAGTTAGCAATGTCACTTCTGAGATGTTGAGATTCTCTTGGATCAGGATGATAATTAATAAAAAAATTTGGTTCTTTATAATATTGCAAAAGACAAAACTTCATGCATAACATATTTTACTTCTACCCAGCTGCATGCCACTTTGATTCCTCCCAGATGCTAGCAAAAGGGAAGACAAAAAAACAAAACCACATAATATGTTTAAACATCTTTTTATTTATACCTGCATAATCAACTTAAATGTCAGAATACACATTTAAAAATAAGATTTACTAGAAATATCATTAGTCAAGATCTATCATAGCTCAACATTTAGAATAATCAAAAATGAAAAGCCTTATATTGAATCAGTATGGTAGAATTTTCACAGATGGTATTAAAGAACAGGGAAAAACAAAGAATGATAATTTTTTTTACAACAAAAGCTGTGCTATCTAGTACTTTCCAAATACAGATCTTCCAAAGATCAGAAAGTGACATTAGTGTGTACTTAACCATATAAGAAAAAATATGTTCTTGTAGTCAACACAGGGTCTGTAGTCATACTTATTCTAGAGCTGGTGGGGAAGAAATACAAGTCTGTTGGGGCAGAAAGCAACTTGTAGCTCTAAAATTCTGTAGAAGGCTTGTTGTCTTAGTTTGCCAGAGCTGTTATGATATAGCACATAATTGGTTGGCTTAAGCAACAGAAATTTATTTAGTGCACATTTTCATAGGCAGATATCTAAGATCAAGATGGTGCAAGACCATGCTTTTTCCCAGAGTTGGTAGCATTCTGGAAATGGCAGTCCTCCATTACCTGGCAATGCCCTTCGATCTCTTCCTATGGCTTAATCTGACTTTTGGCTTCTACATCTTCTGTATTATTTATTTATTTATTTATTTATTTATTTATTTATTTATTTATTTATTTATTTATTTATTTATTTATTTATTTTTGCCAACTGTGGCATCCAAATTTCTCCTCTTTCTAAGGCCTCCCAAAATATAGACTAAGATTCACCCTGACTCCATTTGGCCACACCTTAACTAATAATATCTTCAAAAGGCCCTAATTACAAATGGGTTCAAATCCACAAGAATACAAATTAAGGTTGGGAACATGTCTTTTGTTAGGGTATATTCAATCTACCGGGCATGGCAAAAAGTTTAAGTTCAACTGTGATTGGTAGTATTTACTTGGAACATTGTATTGAGAAGAGTATGGAACTGAAATCCAAGACCAGAAGGGAAGAATGTCTGCCATAGATAGTAGTGGGTATGTTTCGGTTTGCCAAAGCTGACAAAATGCAACATAGTAGGAATGGGCTGCCTTTTATAAAGAGGATAAAATTTACAGTTCTAAGGCCATGGAAATGTCCAGATTTAATACATCAACAAGATGATACTGGACTCTGAAGAAAAGCCTGCTGGAAGTGGAGAGACACACGGCTGGCATCTCCTGGTCCTTCGCTTCCGAGTCTCACTGCTTTCAGCTTCTGATTCCAGTGGCTTTCTCTCTGAGCTTTCTGTGTCCTTTCTTGGTTTCCTCTCTCTCTTAAAGTAGTCTAGTAAGCAGATTAAGACCTACCTTGAATGGGCAGGGTCACATCTCCATGGAAAAAGCAACTAATCAAAGGTCCCTACCCAACAATATTTCTGCTCCCACAACATTGGATAAAAAGAACACAGCTTTTCTGGGATATATAACAGGTTCAAACCAGTACAGGGTGGAACACATATCTAATATGTCATCATATCTATGATGTAAGTTCTTGAAATTAATTATAATTTAAATATATAAGTCATAGTTATTTTTCTCTTACCTAAAACCACATAAATGAAGTTTTAAGAGAATACAAGGATTCTAGTTTTTTGGTTTTGGTGATGTTTTTTCTTTACTACCATTCCTATTAGAGATGTTATAACTTTTCTTTCCATACCACAACTTACCATCATAGCAAATCTGTCTATTCTTCAACTACTATTCATGGTACTTTCCCAAATCTGAGGTTCTTCTTGAGGTAATAAAACAAACAGAAGTTCATTTATAAATTAACCAGGACAGAACTCTCTAGTATCTAGCATTTCTTAGAATGACATGGGTTAAGGGCATATATAACACAAACCAGATAATCATCTATTTTATTAAATGCTAATATTTATTAAGTTATATTTAACATTACTCATCACCCCTGTGACAATTAAATACCAAGGTACACATCAACTCAACATTCAAAAGAAGAAGAATAATCAACAAGATCTTCCATTCTTTCCTAACATGAATGGAAATTAAGGAAATGTCTGAAGCGAGCCAACAGTATAATTCAGAGGAAAGACCAATTTGTTAATTCATCAACAATTTATTGATACCTACTACCTACAAGAGAGTCTATAAGGAACAGAGAATATAAAACCTATATAATTTCAAATTCTGTCCTCAATCTCAAAAATCTGTTTTAGTAGAGAAGAAAACAGGTAGTTAGAAAAAGAATGAAATAAATTTGAGCCTTTCTCTTACCACCTTCCCTTCCTCCCCTTCCCAGCAGCAGGCCTACTGCATGGCAGTACAGAAGGTAGGGTCAGGTGAGTACATGAAGACTTGTGGCAGTGTGTGCACAGGCACCTGAGGAAGTAGGAAATGGTGGGGGACTCAATCAGATCAGAGGCAGTGTTCCTGCTTACCTCTCAGGAGATGGGGTACATAGAGAGGACACATGGATATGGAATTGGAGGTGGTAGAAGTGATTGGGAAACTGATTCTACTGAACAAAGTGAACCATCAAGGCTAATGAGAGCCAGGTTTCTCACCAATGAAGAATGTATTTAAGCACACAGAAAAAAGGAAGTCATATCTATTGAAATAATAGATGTGGATATACGTGTGTAGATTCTCATATTTCCTCACTGTATATGCTGAGAGGGCAATGAAGTGATGATATCCCGGGAGCAAAGTACACACAGAGAGCCAAGATCTTGGGACCAGGACTTCTTGGAGAAATAGCTGATTCCAGGATTGGGGCAGGGAATGTACAAGGGACAACTACAATAGCTTGTGCCAGAAAGTAAAGAAATACCCAAAGAATAAAATATATCAAAAGGACCCAGGAGTCGCCCCTTGTAGGGCTTCTACTGACAATATCTAGGATATAGTTGATGTCAAAATTAATGATAGTGACAAATTACATACCAATGAAGAAAATAGGAATCCGTGAGACCATTTCAATTAAATAAATAAGGAAAATCTTTTTTATTTGAGAATACCAACAAATAAATGTAGAAGGTAAGGGAGAAGCTGGCGTCAATAATGGCAGCTGACACAGGAAAGAACTGTCAATAGGAGCTTCAGAATGTGGGTTAAGTCTTGGTGACAACAGGATACAAGCATAATCTTAGGCTGTCTCCCCAGAAATGCTAATCAAATGCAAAGGAAGAAATGGTGACTTCATAGTGGAGAAAACTGGCAGGCACCAACAAAGCAGATGAAAGGTGAGCATCTGCCCCATGTGCTCCCGATAGGATAGTCTGAAAATAGCACAGCATCATTTCTGTGTCTTTCCTGCCAAGAAAGAGGCTTGTGTCTGGTCATAAGGAGACAATGGTCAGACCCAGACTAACCGTCATCACTGAACATCATCCTACTGATGGAATGTAGAGCCCAGAATAAATTGTGAGGGACTTGAAAACAAGGAAAGACCACTGTTGGAGCCAAGAGTTAAAACAAGGCCTGCAGAATTTGTTGGGAGCAGCTGGCGTCAAACTAGTGGCAAGAAATTGAGGAGATAGTAATTTGCTTAATGGAGAACAGTCTGGGGGAAAGAGAGAAAGTTTGTTTTGTCTGAGTCCCAGGTTCTTTGTGGTCATCTTAAGCAAGCACTCTGTATTTTCACCAGGTGCATGCATACTATTGGTCACGTGAACCCTGCAGTATATAAGCAGGAACCAGTTAAGAATAAAGTTGTCTGATGTCTCTGGTCTGTTATCGCTGTGCTTCAGACCCACTGAACCCATCTTTGCTTGTCTTTTATTCTTTCTTTCTCATCATTCCTTAATATCCTTCGAACTCCATTTCATAGGAAGCAACAGACCACCACTAACAGCAACCTGTATTCCAACTTGGAAGAAACAAAAGAGCTATAATAGTTTAAGATGGCATGGGCACCTGGATGGGGATGCAGGCCTAGAAAGGAAAGACACATTTTGAGGACACCTGGAGAAATGTGAATGGGACCTGTGGATTTGGCAGTAGTATTGCATCAAGGATTTCCTGATTTGGAGGGCTGGGCAGGGGTTAGTGTTCTTTATTTGGGGAAATAACACACTGGAGGTGTGGGCATTTATTTAGAGGTAATGGGGCATCATATTGGCAACTTGTTCACAAATAAGTTAGAAAAAGATAATGTCTATGAAAATATATTTAGAAGGAATGATGGAACAAATGTTAACAAAATGTTAACAGTTGGAGAATCTAGGTGAGGGGGATATAAGAATTTGTAATGTAGTTTTAGATTTCCCGTATGAAATTATTTCAAAATAAATTATTGAAACTTAAAATATATATATGATAAGGACATTTAATCCCCTTCGGAGGAAAAATCCCAGCCCACAAACCCAGGTAAGGTAATTTTCTTCACTTTTCTCTTGTTTCATTGAATCTCTCATAAAAGCTCTGCCTGCTACAGTTACAGAAATTTAATATTCTTTCAACCAAGTGACTCCACACACACCTCCTTTTCAGGGAATTGTATCTAAGTTTTAGGACCTACTAATTTCCAAGATAGCTGGGGGAAGAATAAGAGAATATAGCTGTCCACATTCCAGCCTTACAGGTATCTATTAAGACACTGCTTTCTCCACTCAGCTCCCTGTCAGCATTCTCGGCAGATCCCTGAGAAAACTCATTCCTCATTCTCCATCCATGGCTCCTTCATATTTTGCAGCTCTTACCACCCCTGTGATAACTTAGCAGTGAATAAACTCCCCCTTCCTTCCAAAAAAGATACACAACCCAGGATAAAGCATGGGAGGATTCCTGAACTGAGAGTTTCTACCACCTTAGGGGAATAAGGGCACAAAATTAAAATTCAACTGAAATATTAAAAAGAAAATTTAAAACTAACTTTCCTGTACACCTGAGTTTGTGATGTGCAGCAGAAATTGTGCATGGGGGCAGGGGGGCGGGGAACACAGAGGTTGGAGGGGAGAGTCCCTTCCTGGCTTTTGAATATCAAAATTAGGAGCCTGAGATCAGAAAGGACTCACGGCTTATATTAAAACATTTTAGGGAAAAAACATCATGAGGAAGGGTGATGTTCCCACTCCTCACCGATGAGAAAGAAAAGAGCCAGAAGAAAAATGCTGGGGCGTAAAGAAAGAGGCCCTATATCCTGTTTCCTGAGCTCATTGAGAGAGGTAGCAAAACCCTAGACAAGGTTATGGGTTCTAAACCAGAGAGAACTTAATCTCATCTTACCAGCCATCTTAAGGATGTGGTAAAGCCCACGAAAGGAGTGGTTACCTGCTATCTCTAAGCCAGTGGAGTGCATTCCTAGCTAAATATTGCAATCTCCTAGGAAGGATGCCAAACTCAGGCCCTCGCTCAAGGTAAGGGTTCCAGACCTTCAGTGGGTACCACAATCACCTGGAAGGCTGCTTTAAAAAAAAAGAAATTTCAGGACACCACCCTTAGGCATTCTGATTCAGGTCTAGGGAGTGTCCATTTGAGTTTCTTACTAGTGCCCAAGTGAAGTTCTTGGACCACACCTAGAGAACCACGGCCTTACACAGTGAGAGATTTAAAACTCCCAAGTGATGCCTGTTTTCAGTTAAGATTGAAAACTGTAGGTGGAAGGAGGTGATACCTCCAAGCAATCCCCCAACATTTCTGCTTATTGCCTGGGAGAAGCAGAAAGAGCTCCCCGTGTGGATGCATGGGTTGCACTGCAGTAGTGGGTGGATTTCCTGGCTCTAAACCATGCACTTAGAAACCACCACCTCCATGAAAGCCTGTGTCAGTGACAGATCAAGAACTAGACAAGGGACAGTTGGCTCAGCAAATGTTTTGTTGCCAGGTGACATCAAAGAGCAGAGTGTCCTCTATGCCCTTCAGAATAATCATCCCAACCCAGGGAGAATGAGCGGGGCAGTGAGAATTGCTATTTGGCTGGGAAAACTATTCCCTACCCTAACAGAAAAGAGACTCAATTTAGAAATTAGATTGAGTTAAAGAAAATTTTAAAAGTGAAAATTCTGTGGACTGATTTTTTTTTTTTTTTTCATTTAAGTTAGGAAGCAAGATCTTCATGGCCAACAGGGTCAGAAAAGGTGTGAGAAGAGTGGTTAATGTTTTAGATGTTAGTTGACCTGATAAGCATAGGAACTGGCCAGATACTATTTAAAGGATTACCAGGGCTAGCTGAAATTGGAAACAAATGAATAGGTAGTGGCACCAATTCACATAATTGTGTGACTTTTCTCCACTGTCCCTGCAACCACAGGGATCTCTAGATTCCTGTATGGGGAGGGGGAGGTTGTGGATGGGCATAGCTAAAGGGTAGGCCAATGAAATAAACTAAAAAACTTGAATGTTAGCTGAGAAGTCAACTGTTAACTCTCATTTTAAAAGATTGGCAGCCAGTTAGGTTTGAAGAATGTGAAAAATTAGTAGCAAAAGGATATAATGTTTTATAAAAAATAAGTGTATTCAAACCCAGTATGGCTCTGTATGGCGAGGGAATAGGTGATGGATATGGAAAGGGAGCATCAGAAAACCACAGCTGAGAACTTAATCAGCTACAGAGCAAATTAACCACAACAAATTTAAATATAATAGCAAGAGAGTAAATAACTAGCTATGATTCTGCAACAAAAATATCCCTTTCTGAGACAAGAAAATAGCAGTTATAAACACATACACAAAAGATACTTTTGCCAACTTTTTAAAGGGACTAAAGACAGTGATTTTTGAATTACTTTAAAAAGCGTAAAATTCAACAAAAAGAGAATTTTTTTTTTTTTTTTTTTGCATGAGTAGGCACCAGGAATTGAACCCGGGTCTTTGGCACAGCAGGTGAGAATTTTGCCACTGAGTAACCACTGTAACTGCCCCAAAAAGTGATTTTTAAATCATACCTTGTGAACTCAAACTATTCTCAAATTATTAACATCATCTACTTAGTACTAAGCAGGACATTTCTAGGGTTTTTATTTGGTGTATTTTTTTTCCTAGATATTTTGCAATGATAAGTAATTTTAGCATGCAAAATTAACAAGGCAGTTGGCTGCATGTCTATCAGCAAGCTCCATTTTAACAGCCATTTTCTTACCAAGAAAAATATACCAAATTGGCATTAGACCAAGAGTTATTTGTGGTGAGTCTGAAAACACAATATGTTTGGCAAAATAGTTACATGATAATATTAAATTCAATGGGGGTATCTATCATATTTGCTTAAGAAAAAGAATTGGCACAATAGTTTCTCCTAGTCTGCCCTGAGAAAATTCCTTTAAAAGGATCTGTTGATCAGAGTCTGCAATTTATTTTAATTTGAATTACAGAAATGAGTAAGTGCCCCATCAAAATGCCTGGTAGCACTAAATGAAATTCCAGGGACAGAATGAAAGTGTTGAATCAGATGGCAGTCAGCAATGTTTGGGAATTCCATGGTCAGCTTGAATTATGAGTAATGATTGAACTCTGAAAAGTTTGCACTTTTCAGATAAGCATCCACCATGTTGGAGTCTTTCAAACTTTGTATGTGCCTTGGGTCATTACTTACTTATCTTTTTTTCCTACTTGTTTTAATTCCTAATATTTCCATTTTCTAAGAAGATGTGTAAATATATTCACTGGCTTTTTAAGCAAACTTTAAATCTGTAATCGATTCAATGAAGAGGAAGAAATTTTCAAAGCTGAGTGTATTGGGCATATCATGCACACAAAAATGTATCCAGTTATTTATCCCTCAAATATTTTGTGTGAGCTCCTCCGCCTCCTTTTCCTACATGACTTTTCTTCTCCCTTTCCTCCTTTTAAAGAGTATATACAAATCAGGGCTTTACAAGGCTTCAAAGATCTTAGACTTCATGGGAAGGAAAAAACAAATCCATAATATATAATTATCACAAACTTTTAATAAGAGTTATAAAAAGCTTAGTATCATGAAAATAAATAATGACTGAGAGAGCTTGGGCATGAATTTGTCTTTGAAATGGTAGTCATAGAAGACCTATTGGAGAAGATGACTTCCAAGACAAGTCGACTTCGGGAACATTAGCCTAGGCAAAGGAACCAATGTAGGTATAAGGCCCTAAAGAGAAAAGAACCTGATGTGTTGTGGGAAGTGAATAAAGACTGGTGTAGCTTGAGCCCAATGTGGAAGACCAGGCTCAAAAAGCAAACTGGAGAAGTCAGGAGGCAGACAGCAGGGGCTTGCAGGAATTTTAAGTGCAATTGGAAGCCCATGAAGGGTGGAGAGTGGAGAATGAGGCAATCAGATCAGATCTGCAATTTCAAAAGGATCACTGGCTTTTGGTAGGGAATGGATAGGAGAAAGACAAAAGCAGAAGCAGGGGGGACAGTTAGGCATTAATTATCATTGTTCAGGCAAAGAGATAAGTGTGGCCTGAACTAGGGTGCTAATAATGGAGACATCCTGCTCCATTTCAACCTTGAGTATATCATGTTGTGTTTCTATATTAGAAAAATAGCTCTATGTTCTGTCCTTCTGTCTTGCTCACACTTCTTTTTCCGTATAAAATGACTTGAAATCTCACAGAGTAATTGCACATTGTTTGCAAGCAAATTTTTTCCAACCTCTCCTGAAAATGTAATCTTTATACAGTGTATGTGATGGATTTAGAATAGTGATAAAGGGATAGCCAATATTTATCTTGCCCTGAAGTAAAAAAGAGTCAAATTGTTGTTTTGGTTTTACTTTTTTGTTTGCATTGGCAGTCACCGGGAATTGAATCCGGGTCTCTGGCATGGCAGGTGAGAATTCTGACACTGAGCTACCCTCACACCACCCCAAATTGTTGTTATAGTGAGAAAAATTGCCAGTATAAGTTTTTGAGAAAACTTATTATACTTATGTACTCTCTTGTCTTGTCAGCTAGATACAATTTTATACAAATAAGCAAAATGGCTCAAGTTAACTGCACAAACTTGGTCCAAAATTAAAAGTTAAACTGAGATTTCACGTTGTTTCCTAAAAAAAAAATTAACTTAAAGTTTACTGGACCCTATTCTTCCTCTGTATCAATGAAAATATTGGTGCTGATATATCTAATTGGTTTTTAACATTATAATTATGTTCAACAATATTTTCCTAACCCATTGGTTAAAGAAGGGAAATTACCAAATATGCCCATTACCCCCACTACTCTCTAAAATTACCTAGGCATTTATAATTCTTCAATTCAGAATAAAATTTCCTGTTAATTTCTATGTTGGTTTATGGCATGATTGACATGGCTAGAATATTTTTGTTACTAGAAAATGAGTGAAATTAATTCTTTAGCCTAAATCATCTTTTGTAGATAGGGCCAAATTATTTAAAAGTACTTTAAACTTGCAGTTGGGCATTTGCCTGTCTGCTCCGTTCCGACCATTGGCAAAGCCTTCTTGGATGGTTAACAATTTACAACATAAAAGAGTGGCTACGCAGTAAGAAAGAGAAACATAGGTCTAGTGGCAATAATTTGCTAACTTTACATAAAGAGAAGAAACTATTATTTTTCTATGACGAATTCAAAGTAATTTTCTTTGGCTTTATTGAGTAAGGGGAGACTGAAATAGATCTGGGCTGAAGACCTGTCAATGGAACGTCTAGCACCCTAAACACGGCTTAATCTATTTTCTTAATCAGCCCAGAGAGCAAATCCCCAATTCCAAATTAGCTCTCCAAATCTCTATTCTTCACTTTATCCTAGCTGAGTTGGGTAGCAATTTGCCGCAGACTTCTCCTTCCATTTTTGTTTTCTTTTCCTTTTTCATGCAGCCATTCCTGCGATGAAAATTTCAACATCAGCATGCTGCTTACATAATCTTAAGTGCCGGACTTGAGTCAGCCAATCAGAACATAGCACGGAGGGGGAGGGCAGGAAGTGCTACCAAGGAGATTTACCGAGTCAGCGGCTCACCCTACCTGAACGTTGCATACATTAAATCCCATTCATTATTCTGGTAGTCTTTTGTCAACGTTATCTCTTCTTTTTGTAAACAGCAGCAGGGTTCTGTGATACCAGAATACCAGGGAAATAAGAAGAAAATAGGCAATGAGTGGTGCTTCTGCAGGGCCTGCAGAAAATCATTTCCCTATGGCATTAGTGTAGAAAAGATTATTGCACCAGAGAGACCTACTTTATAGCGTGAGAAAGCAGGGAAAACATTTTGCAGGAGAGTGGGTGAAAGGTACGATAAACATAGGTGGCATTATTAAATGGTGGCCCCTGCGATAAACATCCTCATTGTATAAACAGTGTTTCCCCAGATGGAACCATCTAATGAGTCTACCCTTGCCACTCTTCTCTTACCCAGCACCTCATCCATCTTTGCTCATTTCTTGCGATATGTTCTGCACAGTGTCTGTGTCCTGTGGTTCCTTAACATGTGTTCAGTGAGAATAACGCACTCCCGCTGTTACATCAGTCACCAGTTAGCCACCCATAAAAGGAGTCAGATGACTAACTGCTGGCAACAAATATTAGGATGTCCTTGCTGTTTGCCAACCAGGAGATACCTCTGTGCAATTGATTTCCTTGGCTTCAGCCTGGCTTTGTGTTTCTTCAAACTGCGTCACTAGAAACTGTAGGCTCTAGATCTGGAAAAGATTAGCACTCCTAACAGAGAGGCAATCAATAACAGTGGGAAACTTCTGCAGCCTTACTTTAGAGAGACAATATCTTGTTGTTTATTCAACATTATCTATGCTTCTCATTTATTGAACTTGTGTTATGAATAGAGAAAAAGATACACCTAGTTCGAAAAAATAGCTCTGATTTAAATACCTAATTAGTATCTTCCAATTCTTAAATTATTCTTTTTTCCTCACTAATCTTTATTAAACTATAACCTTGGATTAATCCCAATTATAATAGGTATGTGGCAATTAATTTTCTTGTTTGTGCCACTCACAACAAATGGAAAACAAGAGCTATGTCAGTGGGAAATTTCCCTTCATGTGCCATATTTTATAATGAAATAAATATATTGTAAACGATATAGAAATATTTACGTAAGCCCAGATGTGAGAAGCATAATTTGGCGGCAGTGCTAAGAGGTATTCCCTCTTTGCCAAATTAAAAAAAAAAACATGTTGACAGGGAACTCTTATTATGAGCACCCACTATAAACTATGTTCTGAGCATAAAATAGTGACAACACTTAAGTCCTATCCTCAAAATGTTTGCTACTTAGTAAAAATACAGAAAACACCTCACAACCAGCATGTACAAATCAGAACTGAAAAATTATCTCCCCACACCAGCTCTTCCCCCATAGCGGTGGAACCACTATGTCTCAAGCCTAAAACTTAGAGGTGTCGTTTTTCATCATCTTCTTCCTCAGCCCCCAATCTAAACCAATACCAAGCCTGTTGATTTTATCTCCTGAGTGCATTTTCAATGTAAGCTAAGCCATTTTTATCTCCCACATAAAATTGTAAAATAGTCTTCTAGGTGTTTCATTATTATTATTATTATTATTATTATTGTTATTATTATTATTTTGCATTTCCATTTCAGGTGGTCAAACTGGTCTCCACGATGCAAAAATACTAACTTTTCAAAATCCCACTGTCATCCTCTGCTTAAACCTTTTTCCAAATATCTACAATCCAAAGGCTGGAGTAGCAGAGGTGACTTCTCATCAAAACAACATATACGGTCAAGGGAGCCACAGCACTGCCAACCAAGAATGCATTTTCAGCAAGTCTTCATACACATCCCTGCCCCTAAGTGAACTTTTAACACTTTACCTGATAAAGTCATACTTTTTCTTTTAAAGTTTGCTCAGCCCCATTGCCTCTTTTTGTTTGCCTGACTTCAAAGTCTGGGTTATTTGATACTTTAATGCTTCTATCCTTTTGTGTTCATGCTATTATTAACCTTTTTTTTTTGCCAAATACTTATTGTTTTAATGCATGTCTATAGTCACCGCGGGATTATTTAGCTCCTTTAGAGTAAAGGTCATTCATTTATTTATTTAATTTTCAACAAGTACCTTGAATGCCTACTAGGTGTCACTACATTTATCTCTAGTACCTGTAAAGCAGTGAACAAGTATGTCCTGAATGTTTTGTCTTCTTAAGGAAAAAATTTAAAAAGGAGGTAGAGAAGGACTATTAGTGATTTTATCACGATTCCCTTTTTGTTCAATGTGCAGTGTTTAACACAATGCCTAGCACATAGTAAGTGCTATGTAAAGGTTTCCTGAATAGCCTAAAGAATTCCTGGAAAACTCCATATTTCTTCTAGACAATCCCCAACTCATCTTTCATTTCTTTGGGAGGCATTTCTCAGCATCCCCAAATGATTTTGACACCCCTTCTTTATACCCCAGAGCAATTTGCTTATACTTTTACAGTAGTACTTAAATGCATTAAAAATTTTTTTTGAGCATCCATTTTTCCCCCTCTCAATTGTGAGCTCTTGATATGTATCTTTTGTCCCAGCATAATGAATAAATGAATACATGAAGATCTACAATGAAATATAATTTCTAGAAGTACATAAGAAAGACCCATTAATCTTCAATTGAACAATGGGAAGGAAGTTTTGTGGGTTCTTTTTAATTGTTTTTGAGAAAATCGTATTAGAGTTAAAAGGTGAATTACATGAATAAAATAAATGAGATTTCAGGAGTCAATATGGGAAAGGGACAATAAAAGGCAGTCCAGACAGAGGGCAGCCTGACACAGCAGGGTATAAGAAACACATTCAAAATATAACAAGAGTGTTTGAACCTCTAAGAAAGTGAAGGACTAGGGAAATGGTGCAAGAAAGGAGCATGGGGTCAGAGTGAAAGACTAATGCCATGCTAGGAAACTTTTGCCAAAGGGTTCAGGAATGCAGCATGCTGTAGTAAATTAGAATAGGATAAGGGCTGAATTTGGAGATTAGCATATGGGAGATTTAGAACAGAATGTGGACATTTTTGCTAGATGTTGGAGGAAAAGATCAGGAATGCAGGCTTACACAATGAGTAGACATAAAACAGAGGCAAAAAAGTATAAATTCTGAGAATTTTAAAAATGAAAGATAATAAAAAATGACAAAAAGGAATCAAAGTTGATGAGACGAGACTGAATATCCAAGTAGGTTAAAGAGAAAGAGGTTAGTTAATGGAAGCAAGAAATAGATGAAAAAGGATAGTACAGATAGAAGGGTAAACCTTCGAAAAAATTTCCCTTTAGTGATAGAATTTGTAACCTGAAAAGAGCCAGCATTTTATTCTTTTTTAGGATCTCTTTAGTAGAATGCATGAGGGAAGAGTAAATAGTGGCATCAAAAAAGTATTTTAATTGTATTTTATTTTTTACTTAAATGGATTAAGACCGCATTATCGGTTGGGCCACGGTGGCTCAGCAGCAGAGTTCTTGCCTGCCATGCCAGAGACCCGGGTTCAATTCCCAGTGCCTGCCCATGCAATAAATAAATAAATAAATAAAACAGACTGCATTATCTTAGAAGGGAAAATAGATGGGTAGTATTGGCTGAGAGCTGATCTCTAAATTCCCTCATACTTCTAATATTCTTTGTCTCTGACTATTTGCAGTGTCAGGTGTGATGGTAAGGGTGCTCTTTTACAGGTACTCTAATGAATAATACTGAGAGATGCACTGAGATTTATAAGTGAAAAATATTACAGTTAAATAATAACAAATTAACATTGATTTCTTGCTACTGTGAATTTTTCATTCTCCAAAAGTCAGTGTCTGGGTATGCTGAGTTGGAACACTATGAAATGAACTTGCTACCCAATTAATACTTTATTTCAAGTCAATGCACATTTCTTACTCCTTTCAGGACTCAGGAGAATGATTACGTCCATGCACAGACCATAGTTCTGCTGTTTAATACTGTCACATTGGTTATAGTAACATCTTAAACTAAAAGAAAATTTTGTAAATCTTTACAATTGTACTTTTACTTCCCCAAACAAATTTAACATTCTCATTGTATGTTGTAAAAGCTTTCTAAAATGATTTGTAATGAGTTTTAACAACAAACCAAACTTAATTTTAATTACCTCTATTTGTACCTTTTCCTCATATGGATATAGATACAGATAGAGTACATTAATGATCCATCTCGTATGTTCCTTAAGTTGAGTTCATTCTTTGGCAGAAGCCTTTTTTTTTTTTCTTTTTAACCTACATCATGCAATAAAAATTAGGTTGACCTAATTGGTTTTTGGAGCATAGGATCTTCACTGCCAGATTTGCAATATCTCCTTTTAAATGTTGGTCTTCTCCCTGCTCTCCTTTAAGCACTTTATTGTAGATGCATTAGAAAAAAGTAGGAAAAATACAACAAACCACTAGCACTGGGTACGGGTGCTGGCCTTACTAGTTTTGGATACCACTGCGCTGTGCTTATCTTCCCATCTTGATGGCTTAGAGGTGGATGCCCTCTTCAGCATCACTCCTAAGAGTTTTCACTGTCAATGTGCTTACCCCTCTGTCCCACAAGCTTCTGTGCTATTATTTACAGAAGTTATTGCCAGGGTTTCACTCTCAAGAAATCTTGAAAGTCAGACAACTCTCTATGAGCAACGGGATGAGAGGAAAAAGGGATGGTAGTTCAATAAAAGATATCACCCAAATAATTCTCATAGGCATTTACCTACTCTGCTTCTCATCTAGCATTTGAGGAAATGGTTTTAAGTAAAACAAAAGTAAATACCTATATTCTTTCCTTTGTAGGACTGTGAAGAGAAATACAATTGCTGACCTAAAAGTATTTTTTAAATTTAAACTGACGTATCATTCTTGTAAGTTAATGCATACTAAGCCTCCAGTAAAGTGGGAAAATATTTGAAGCAGCTCAAGAATTACTTAACTATGTAATATAACAAAAAATCCATTTTAGAAAACAAAAGTAATCTGATTGTGAGCCTCAGATATTGTCTCTAGTGGTTATCTCAGTATAGACATGTACAATATAGAATGAACCATTTTTGCATCCTAACATCCTAAGAAGATAATTTTGTAGAAGTGCAGGTGAGGTGAATGCTCACACATATGAGATACAGTATAAAACTGCAACAAGAATACAAAATAGTAATCCAAGAAACAGACAGGAATAAGAATGTATTCTATAGTGGATGAGAACACTAACAAATGCATGCGCACCATATGTATCAGGCATTTAATGTATTATCAGAAACAATTAAGTCCTCCAAACTCGTCTCCATTTTTAGGTTAAGACTTCTTCCTTCAAGTAAAATTTTAGGCAAGTTTAAGAGGTGGTTTTGCTGTTTTTGACAAAGAAAATGAAATAGGGTATACGTGTTTTTTTTCTTTTTTAATCATATTAGTCTGAGAGGCTTTTTTTTTTAAGTCAATTAGAGGAGTAGTTTCACAATGGGAGGGAAAACATTTTCACCTCTCAAACAATCACTCCAAAACACTGAGAATAAGAAATGGAAAAGTAACTTTGTTATCAATGTAAGGAGGCATGCATCATGCAAACTATCTATATTAATATGTAAATAGATGAAAGAATTGTCAACCCCTTAGCAAAGAAGAGGAAAGTCAAACCGAGAGTATGTATCAGAGCTGAACACCAATGGAAAGCCAGGTGGTTCTCCAGAAGCAGCGCAGAATAACAATATAGGTGATGATGCAGAATTGCTCAGAACTAGAGAGCAAGAATAAGCAAAGGATAAGAAGCAAGGTGATTTTTTAAAAATCCATACAAGAAGCAGTTAGACCTAGAGTCCAAAATATAAAATTTCTAGAAGAAAAACCAGAGAAATGTTTGCTCTATGGACACCCTAACAAAGAGTAGCTATATGCTCTAGGTACAGAAAAGGGCCAGTGGAAGAGCCCATACTGAAAACAGGGGATGAAGTCACTGCATATGGAACTTTTACATCACTTCCCTATCCTCTTGCAACCTTGCTCCAGAATGTCAGCAGTGAGGCTTCTGTTCTCAGGCAGGAGGTTACAAGATTCTTCTCTAGAGAAAGTAAAGAGAAAAAAGACCTACAGCTACTTACATTTGGGATTCCTTAAAGATAAAGATAACTAGCCATACGATTGCCATAGAATGAAGTTCACCATTGTACAAGCCTACTCCTGCCCAAAGGCCTTCCAACCAGCTTTTTAGCTCCTCGCTCAAACGAGTAGTCAACCAAGGATTACCAGATATTTGAGGGAAGAACCCTATATGAAATACAGAAAGTAAAACAAAAAATAAAACAGTAAATAAAATACTTAGAAGGAAACAAAGCAAGGAAATAACAGGCGATACAGATGACAATAATCATGACATTGCCATATACATAAAAGGAGCTACTTGTATCCATGAAATAAGGAAGAAGTATGACGAGAAAGAGGAAATCAGAGAAAGAGCTCTTTAAATTTTAAAGTATGACTTCTGCAGTATAAAATTAAACAGAAGGTTTAAAAAATAATGCTCTGGGGATATTAGAAAATAGATGAGATGGGTAATAGACGAGAAAATATTAGAATAATGGAGATGAATCTAGAGATCATTTGTTGAGTTATAAATGCCTTTTACCACCTCCAGGAAAGGAGTCCCACCCCACCACATGGAGGATGGCAACCATGCTTTGCAGGTGTCAGGGTTGCCAGCAAAAGCACAACTGACACAGGTACTGGATGGAATGATCCTTTACTCACATAGAGGGCAGACAGCACAAGATCAGCTTTCCTAAGTGGGAACCAGTCCCCTGTAGCCAGCAATTCTCACCCACAGCCAGAACAGGGAATGATACACACGCATCTCTCTCATGCTGCAAGCAAAGGACCCCAGCTCCCTCCCCACCAGGAACAAATAAAGAAATGACTGGCCAGGTGCCATAAAATGCACACCTTCAGCCAAGCAGTCTCTATGAATGTTTACATAGGCTCAGGGAAAATGGGAAAGAATATCTGGCAGACCACTACCTGCTAGGGTATGTGTTTTATGTCAAGGCTTCCCAAAGAAGGAGTCAGCACACGTTCATGAACTGTCCTAAGTGCTAGGCCAACACAGCTGGTCCTGAGAACAGGGTTCATTCATAGGCCACAGGGAAAGGCAGAAAGTTGTGCTTGGATTGTCACCTTCCACATACTTCATGCAACTAATATGGTCTCCAGAAAGAAAACAGATAAAATGTTGGCAGAGAGATAATGATCAAAGAAATAATACAAGAAAAATTTCTGTAACTAAAGTACATGGATCTCCAGAATGAAAAGGTCCACTAAGTGCTCAGTACAATGAATGGAAAAAGATCTACCAACAAGGTAACAATTTCAATTGATTCTGCAATTAATAGAAAACCTCTAGATTTTGGCATTTCACTTTTCTTTATTTTCTACTTTTTTGCTATTGATAAGTATTTGTGAGGACAGTATGGCAGAACAGCTGCTGCTACACCAACAGAAAAAATTGAATTGCTGAGAGTTTAAAGCATACAATTCAATATTGGATTGCACATTCTTGCATCAATTCATGAGTACTAAACTTGTTTCTCAAAATAGAAGGGGTAGCCCACACATATACAGTGATTTTTTTTTTGGGGGGGGGGGCATGGGCAGACACTGGGAATCGAACCTGGGTCTCCAGCATGGCAGGTGAGAATTCTGCCACTGAGCCACCGTCATACCACCCTATAGTGATTTTTAACAAGAACACCAAAGCAACACAAAAAAGTCAATATATGAAAAAATTGTTTCAAGATATCTTATAGACCCAAACACAGAAGCTATAATTATAGTACTTTTAGAAGAAAAAATAGTAGAATACCTTCTCAAACTTAGAGTAGACAAAGATTTCTTCAACAGACAGAGAAAGCACTAACCATAAAATATTTATCAAAGTTTATTGATGAACTTGTGTTCATCAAAAAACTCTATTAAGAAAATAAATACGCAAGCCACAGACTTGGAGAAAACATTCACAACACAAATATATGACAGAATTTTAATTCATAGTATATGAACAACTCCTACAACTTGGTAGCAAAATGATAAGCAATTCTATTAAAATATATACATGAAAGACATTTCACAAAAGAACGTATACAAATGTCCAGCATTATGAAGTGCTTTTCGTGAATACTTTATGAAAAAGTGTTCAACATTATTACTCATCAGGTAAATGAAGATTAAAACCATAAGGACAAATCCCTACACACCAAGTAGAATAGTGAAAATGAAAAAGATGGAATACAAATATTGATGAAGATGTGGAGTGACTAGTAGTCTCATCCATTGCTGGGGATTATAAAATGGTATAATCATACATACACCCTCTGACCCAACAATTATACTTCTAGCTATTTATACAAGAGAAATGCAAACATGTATCTACAAAAGGCCTTGCACAGGAATATTTATAGACATATTTGTCATAATGGCCAAAAACTGGAAAAGGTTCAGCATCCATCAACAGAAGACTTGATAAACTATGGTACTCATGCAATGGTATACTTCACAAGCCACAAAGAGGAACATACTTCTAAAAGATACAACAACATGGATGCATCTCAAAAACATTATTCTGAGGAAAAGGAGCCAGTGCCTGCTACATGATTCCATTTGAGGAAAATATTAGATAAGACAAATGAATCCATTAGTGGTTGTTTGGGGGTGGGGACTTGGATTGTTAAATGGAAAGGGCCACAAGTACTCTTTCTCAGGTGATAGAAATATTCCAGCTCTTAATAGGAATGTGGGTTACACAGATATGTTCATTTGTAAAGACTGGTTGAACTGTATATTTAAGATCTGTGCATTTCACGTATGTAAATTATATCTCAATAAGCTTACACGGATAAAAAGAAGAGCTGGGATGCCATGTTAGGGTTTATAAAACATTTGTCACAACAATTATCAGACTCTTGGGCAACATAAGCATAAAGTCTAAATGATAAAATATAAAAGATCCCAAAGTAGAATTTTAACATTGTTATGTGAGAAGTTCCAGTTTCATGGTGTCCCCGCCACAGCTTATGAGGAATTTCATTGAAGGTGGAAGTTAACGTGGAAACAACTTCCACCAAAAGAAAGTGTGCACGTGTGACCTGCACTAAATTAATTTGTTCACTGCTATTAGGCACTTTGCAGTAGTCATCAATGAGTTCCAATGGTCACAGGTAAATAAATGAGGGTGTTGGGTGTCCTCTTCCAGTCATATCACCACTAGGAGATACGTAACAATAAAGTAGATGTTAGACTGAATTCTGTAATACATACACCAACATTTATTAGCAAGCAGCCATGAAAATAATCATATAGACTCTTCTGTATGCTAATTAAAGTTGCAGCCTGCTGGGATTTTTGGCACTTTGACAGCAAACAATTTGCATAAAAGTTTAATTAGGAACAGATGGTCTAGGGGAAGGATTCAGTTAACATTCCACCTAGTTAGAGCAGGTGACAGAACCCTCCAAAGATCTTAGGATATGAGGTTGATGCAGTTCTCAGAATCAGGGCAGGGAGGTGGCTCAGGCCATTAGATTCTTGGGTCCTTTTTGATGAGAATCAACGTGATTGTACATAGTCTATTTGTAGCCAATTGACATGTCTCGAGCACTGCTCATTTTACCAATGTAAAATCATTCCTAACATCATTTATGCTCCGTTCAAATTCTGTAATGCTGACCTGAGGTAAAAATAGATGTAGCTTAGCAACCTTGTGCACACTGGGGTCTGATCTGAGTCCTAGTTCTCAACCCTGCTGCATGAATCACCTCAGGAGATTTTTTAAATCCCACTGCTCAGACCACACGCCAGAACACTAAAATCAGAATCTACGGGAGCTGGAAGCAGGCATCAATATTTTCTTTTTGAGCCTTCCTAGGTGATTCCACTATATAGACAAATCCAAAAATTGGAGTAGAACCTTCTGAACTAGCCTAAGCAGTGTATATTCCCAAATAGGTGTTTTAAATGTTGATTATAGGGCGCACGGGTGGTTCGGTGGCAGAAGGCTCGCCTTTCATGTGGGAGACCCGGGTTTGATTCCTGGAACATGCATCCCCCCCACAAAAAAAAAGGTTAATTAAGCACCTCATTATATATCACACTGTCAGTGTTGATATGGTTTTAACTAAATTATAATGGTGCAACAGTATGAATCTCATCTCATTTATTAGTGAAAGAACAGCAGAAACAGAGTTACCAAGCAGAGCAGAGCTGTGATGCCCCTCAGGAAGTGAACTTGGCCATTTTTGAGAAATGGATGGAATTATATAGAGATGATTAAGACTCTGCTTTGAAATTTGGTCTTTAATTACATACATCAGAACTGAGATTTGTCTGTAAATAGTAATATGCTCCCTGAGTTAAGCAAGTGACTAGACCAGTCAGACCATGCTGAACAGAATAAGCCAAACCTGGGTGACAAAAGAAATCTTGAAACAGACCAGAGCACTGTGGGTTCCCTTAGACTATCTGTCTAACTGGTAGGAACTAGGAAACTTCCCGAGGGTGCAGAATTAGAAGATAGTTCCAGAACATCATTGTTACTTATTTGAATGTGTGATGTATAAATAAGTTTATATGAATTTCTATGTAAACTGCATATCTTCTTATTATTTTGTGAGAGTTTGGAAATGTTCAATTCATCTCTTATTTGTTTATAAAGCTTTGAAATAAAAAGCTCCCCTAGATATTGTTATATATGAATGTCTGAACTTGGATGCCATCTCCTTCAAAGGTCTGATACTTGGCATGGGTAAGCCTGGTAGGCGATGAAAATCAAGACTGTGTCAACAAGACTTAGTTACCACTACAGATCACTTATCAACATGATTTAGTTGGG
Source organism: Tamandua tetradactyla (assembly GCF_023851605.1). Classification (NCBI taxonomy): domain Eukaryota; kingdom Metazoa; phylum Chordata; class Mammalia; order Pilosa; family Myrmecophagidae; genus Tamandua; species Tamandua tetradactyla. The sequence continues at coordinate 82,729,208 of NC_135333.1, read as the reverse complement.
GTTTTAAAAACTCTTCCTGAAAAAGATAAGATTGTAAACCAATAAATAACTTTACTTGCTTCAGGAAATTCCCATAGATCAGTTTATTGGAGACACCAGTCTGTTCACCTGGACAAACAGCTCTCACTTATCAACATGAGTTTACTTATGAAAATTCACTTCAAGAGTCTGGCTGCAGTGTGTCCACCAATTCTAAACTGTTATGTCACAACCCCAATCAGATCTCCACGTTCAAAAACTCTCCTTAAACACCCTGAGCCCAGAGCTCCAAGCACTATAAATATTCCACTTCTGATTTCTCCTTCAGTGACATTGCTAAGACTTGTCAAGGTGGTGTCCTCTCTTACTGAAGTAATTTCTAATAAATTCACATTTTCTTTATGAACAGGCTGTCTGTGATGTTTTGATACATTCAACAGCAATATCATAAAAATGCCTCATCATAACTAATTCCTGTTTTGGAACAATACATAGTTCATGAACTCAATAAATATATATTAGAAATGTTTAAGTAGATACATGTTTACCAAAATAAAATTCCAATCAAATATTGCAAATGACTTTGTGTTATCCCATATGTTAATCGCAAAACAATCTGAGAGGCCTTGGGGGGCAAGGCAGGGGGAAACACAGCCTTCCCAAACATAGTTCCTCCACAAGAAATCAGTTTAATAAATCTGAGATCTATTCCTGTGGGGTTTCACATCCCAATGCTAGATTCAATGTCAGTGTATTGTCCATTATGTCCCTCCATCTACAATTCTCTTCTTGTAATGCTTGTCCAAAATGTAGTTTAGATGATTATTCCATGCAGTCTTTGGTGGCCCCTCTCAACTTTCCCTTTATAACTAATTCCTCTGCCTGCTGAGAAATCTCTTTGCGTTTATCATATAATATTTGGTTTTACTTCTTTCTCCTCCCTCAACCCCCACAACACTTTGACCTACTTGAGGAAAGGATTCGTGGTGTACATCTCTCTGCTTCCCAGGGACTTACACTATCAGAGCCTAAATTTAAAAAGATGTAATAGAGATTTGTTGAATTATTTAACCAGATCATTAAAGATTTTCAACCCTGTGGTTATTTTGTTTAATTGAAGATACTATTATAAGACCTTATTAACTAAAGATACCTGAATGGTATATTGCTTATCCATGAGAAAAAGACCCACTAAGATTGAGACACACAGTTTTCAGTTGGTTGGTACAGATATTCCAGCAGCTCAAACAAGCTTCCCCTAAAATGAAGCTAGAAATGTGCCAAAGGCAAAAGTCAACTATTTGAGGCATTCTGATAAAGGAGAATTTTGTAGAGCTTTTGAGCCTTTGCATGCTTTCCAGGAAAATTGGATGTGCTTGGTAAAATATTCTAGAATAGTTTATTTTGGTATGCTTAGACATTTCAGCTTTGGAAAATCCCTGCTATATGGCAAATGTTTCTTTCAGATTTAATAAAACAGGATTTGTGTGTGTATTAGTGTGTGAGTATTCTCCTGTAGAAAAGAAAACCAGTATTACTTTAAGTCACATCCCATATTGTTATTTTTTTTCAGGGATATTCTTTTGCTATTGTATTTCCTATTTTTAAAATGTGTGCATTCTTCATTGACAGGAGCAACTTCATTTCTCATCTTTAAGGGTACTGAGAAGTTACATGACATATTCAGGTCACTAAGAAAATGAATCTCAGTGCTGACATGTCAAGATTTATTTAAGTAGCCTCCTTCATGGGCAATTAGTGAGCGATAGCATGGTGAAGAAGAAGGACATTAGCTTCAGTATCCAAAATCCTGAGATTAATTTAGAAATTCACAACTTATTATATGCACCACAATGGACCATTATTTCACATCTTTGGGTCTCAGTTTCTTCTTTTGTAGAATAAAAATAACACCCCTTTCAGAAGATTTTCCTGAGGATTACATGAATAATATGAAAAAGTATCCATTAGGGGTGGTGTGACAGTGGCTCAATGGCAGAAATCTTGCCTGCCATGCCAGAGACCCAGGTTCGATTCCTAGGTGCCTGCCCATGAAAAAAAAAAATGTAAACAAAAAAAGTATCCATTAGGTAACACATTTCTTATTGAATTGAAAGTATAGCCATAGAAACTCTGTGAATCAGTTAAGGCGATAAGGTCATTTCACTCACCCAGATTCTCACGGCTCTAGATGAACTCTGTTGCCCTCCTCAGCTCTGTGGATCCAAAACATAACTCCTTATGGATGTTGCTTAAGGTAATTTGGCCAGGACACCGCAGCCTATAACCCAGCCCTAGCAGAAGACTCAGAGGTGCTTCGATATCCGTAAGTGGTCCAGATCTCGGTTTTATGTCTCTTTTGAAACAAGGCAAAGTGTTTTTCTCTATCTAGTTCTCACAGATGTAGTGAGTAGAAATGTTAGCTGTGTGACCTTAGTTTCACATGAACAGAGCCCCTGCATGCTACTTTGGAAATGTCACCAAATGAGATGTTGCATTTTAGAAAGAGCATAAAACTGACCGAGATAATAGCACAGCTGTTGCTTGGTACACATTTGAGGGCATCACCTTTGCTGCTGGAAAATATAACGAGTTTGGTTACTGCAATGTACAATAATTAACAACACCAAGTAGATTCTCTCACTTTAACTTGAAAATTGAACTTCTCCCAAACAAAACCAAATAAATGTAAACAAAGAATGCAGAGGGAATGCCTGGCATACCCTACAGGTACTTGTTTTCCTGTCATTAGGCAGTTAGAGGTTTGGCCAAAGCTGAAAATGAACACTTAGTCATTCACACTTAACACATTTTCTGTTACCATAAGTATGGTTGATAAACAATGAGTTAAAAACTCTCCTAGATAATACTTCCAGAACTCCCTTCTGTTTTAAGCTGGTTACCCATGGAATTATTCCAAGCAAAACAAGAAGAACCTCAGGACAACCTCTGTGGGGCTCTTACCTCCCATTCACATGATTAAACTCTCATCTAATTGCAATTTGGCTGTGCAGGATCTTTCTAAAATGCAAACGTAGCTCACTTATTCCATTTTATTCTATATATGGCATTACTGCAAATGCTGCCTACTCTGACTAGTTTCATTGAATGATAATTAATTGTAAGCATTTCTACTCTGACTCTAGACTGTGATCTCCTAGGTGGTAGGTACAATACCTGAATCATTTTTGTATCACCAATGCTTAAAACAGGGCTTGGTATCTAACAGGCCTTCAGCACCTATTTGTTGTCTGAATTATGAATGCCTTCATTATCACATCTTTATTCCTCCCAACCTGATATTTGTTTGTAATAAAGCCTCTGCCTCCGAGGCTCTACTGCATGGAATGACATTAGATACTTGACTGTCTGGTAATAAATTTAGTCCTCCGAAATAAACAAGCTCTTTGAGCTATTTATCACTCACTCCCTCACTTTCACCAAACTACTAATATACTTCACTCAGTTTCAACAAATACTTAGCATCTATTGGCATGAAAATATCATATAACATTTTATGCATTTATGCAAGGTTGAAACCACAATTACTGCCATCTCTAACAACACTGTCCAATAAAAATATAAAGTCAGCCACAAATGCAAGTCACATATTTTTAAATTTTCTAGTAACTATATTTAAAAAGCAAAAAATAAGGGAAGGCAACAGTGGCTCAGTGGCAGAATTCTCGCCTGCCATGCCAGAGACACAGGTTCAATTCCCGGAACCTACCTATGCCAAAGAAAAAAAGAAAGTGAAAAATAAAAGGGAAAATTAATTTTAGTAATAGGTTAATTAAATATATCAAAAATATTATTTTAACATGCGACCAATATAAAAATTGAGATATTTATATTCTTTTTCTCTTATAAGTCTTCAAAATCTGGAGTGTATTTTATACTATAGCACATCTCAATTTGGACTAGCCATACTCCAAGTATTTAGTGGCCACATGAGGTTAGTGGCTACCATATTGGATAGTGCAGATCTATAAAACCACATTCTCATAAATAGAAAGAAGTATACATAAAACTCTGACATAAAATGCACTATCATGAATGTGATATGCAGTTAAAGCAATAAAACTTGGGGCAAGGAAAACTCAGTTCTGAGGTGAGAAATAGAAGGAGGTTCTGTTAGTTGACTTACTCTAACTCTCTTCCCTTTACTGAGCCAGTATTCTCTCACCTTAAGAACCATTTTCTTCTTTCTCTTCTATGTACATCTGCATATCTGTGTAAGCAATTTTGTGTTTTGTAGATCTATACGTAAATGAATGATTAATCTGTGTGAGTATGAGGCCATATGTAAATAAACATGATTCTGTGCAGCTTATATAAATACTCTGTAATTAGAGTTTATAGAAAAGACAGAAATAAAGGGAAAAGAAGAGGCTGTGACTGGTAGAATACATAATGGCACACTATTTTTGTAGTTGAGTACCAAAATGTAAATGTAGGCAAGGAATACGATAACGATTTGAAATTGTTTAAAAGGGAAGCCAACTAATTTTGTTTTTCTCTCCCACAGGAATAATAATTAGTATAAATTAATTATAGTGTTTCCACAGCACCTGTTTTACAAGGATCTCTTAGATCTGGACTATCAGGACTGGGCATAAATTTAACATGTAGGATTTAGAACCACAAGGACTCATAAAACATTCCCTATGATTGGTGGAATTTTTCCTAATGTTACTATTATCTGTAACAGACTAGCAGGATGAGATAAAAAGAAAAGAAATAGTGTGTCTAGCTAAGGATCAGCTGGAAATTAAATGAAAGAGACTGGAAAAAGTGATTCAAAGCAACACTGAGCCTGTGTTAAGTTTATGAATGTTGAGGATTTACCTGGCAGAACTAGCCTGAGAAGAAATCATCTGAGAAGCAGTTGAAATGCAGCTGTGTTTTGGAGGTTAGAGGATTTGATTTGATTGAGAAGAAGGAAAAATGTAACCAAGGAGTCAAGGAGAATCAAGAATGAAATATAAGGTGCCCCAAGCAGACTTGAGAGGTGGAATAGGAGATAAAATAAGTAACTTTAAACAAAATTAATTGGCACAATACAGCAAGTAAATGACAGTGACATAGAAAGGAAATAGAGGTAAGGATCATGAACCGTGAGATATAACAGGTTTAATCTAAATTCACTGGCCACTAGCAAGTTTAGTCTCTCTCAGCCTCAATATCCTCATCTGAAAAGTGGGACTCATAATATTCAGTGAGGATTAAATGAGATAATATGTATTATATATTGAGCACACAGCTTGCCTAATAATAAGCCCTTAATACATTTTAGATTTTAGTTGCAAATTGTTAGAAGGCTTCGGGGCACACAGTTTGGAGTGTGATAACAAGGACACTGAGGTACTGTCGGGAAGTGTCTGATAAGTTGGCCAAAATGGTGAAAAAACTGAAGGGTATTATTTTGTCATTTGTTGATGAGAGACAATAAACAAGAAGTCAGATTTGGCACTGATGAAGGGAGAAGTCTTTTTCTCAAAGATTTAATTTACCTAATTGGATATAGTGAAGAAATGTCACAACTAAAGTCAGAGGATAGGCATATAAGCTCACAGACTCTACGTCCAACAGAGGGTGCTATCTTCCTAAGCTTCCCTGAAAGGTCATTGCACTCATCATCTCTGGCTGCTCTGTGCATTGGTAAATAGTTGTTAATAGAATAGGTACTTTTTCCCTATACACTCTCCCAGCTCTTATACTTCAATTTCAAAACATTTTCACTAACATACTTTCTGCCGATCTCAAGTGGATTACAGAAAGAAACATATTCTCTTATTTCACATATAAGAGAAAATAAGACTATATGCTCAACAACATTATTTTCTACTACATAATATTCACACATAAAAATCCTCACTTTTAAGCAATATTTCCACCAAGCCCCTGACCTAGATGTGCAGTCATTACAAAATGTCAGTAGTCATTGGACTTGTGTCAAAGTAGGAAGACAGGGCAGATCCCAAGGAAATGAGAATTTCATCAATCTCCCCACCGAGTTATAGTTAAGATGATGAGAAAAAGGGAAGGCTCAGCTCTATAGGAGACAAAAGCTGTATACAGCAATCTTTGGTCTAAAGAAAAAGTCTACCCGCCTCCTCCCTCTTGCCTGACAGAGTTCATCTGTTCTTAGATTTAACACCAGCAATGTCAACAATATCAGTGTCAGTGGCATCATTAATACTATAATTATATCAATATTATATTAATTAAAACACTATATTAAAAATACTATAATATATTAATTAATACTAATGGTATTAATTAGTATTAATACTAATAGGCATTAACTATATCAATAAATAGCTAAATTTAGTGATAAATACTACAGAAGAGAAAAGCTAGTACAGGATAACAAATAGGAAGCAACTCATAAACCCTGAGGTTTTTTTCCCTGTCTGTGGCAGAGATAGGCAGCTCTCTACCAAAGATGCATGTTTTTCTTTCATGGTGTTGCCTTGTTTCTGGAAAGCAACTACCCAACCAGGGCCCCTTGTGTCTAAAGGGACCTTGTGATTAGTCCTCACCAATGGAATCTAGGTCAAGATGATAAAAGTCATATCCAGGCTGAAGTGGGTAAAAAGCAGGTGTGTCAATATACCCATTCTTTTCCTATCCACTGGCTGAACTTGAAAGATTCCAAGGTGTGCAGGAGATGGAGAACCATAGGATGGGAACCTGAGCTGCTGAATCACTGCATGGGAAGTCAACCACAAATACCTGATTTGTACATTAAGTTAACAAGAAAAATGTTCTGGTTGTATTAAGTCACTGAGATTTGAGGGTTAAATCTATTACAGAAGTTAGTATTACCTTCATTAGTACAGAAATCCAGCCATGTGTCCTTTGAGTGTCACCTGTTTTAAAAATCTCAACCCCTTCACTTCCTTTCCAGGCTAGGATGAGTTAAGCTTGTTCAGTCACAGCGCTTCCCAAAAAAGAAGATGACATTGCCCACTCTCCCATTACTAAGCTAAATGCCACTGTGATCAGCTTTGGTTTCTGTGAATTCCATTTCGATGGAAACCCTTGAAGAACTTCAGGCTTTCAGTTTGGTCAGTCCTTTAGGCTCATCCATGGCCATTTCCACAGCTGACCTGGCCTACAAGAGCCTTGACCTCGCGCTCTTCATGTGAGCCTTCCCTGACATTCTTTCGGGTATTGGGTTTTCACTGTTTTTATATTTCCAGTGTCCTTAGGCTCCAAAAGCAATTCTCCCTAGCTCCAAAATTCCTTCCCCAAATTTCAGGGTCCACAGGAATTCATTTACTTCCTTCATCCTGGACCAAATCCATTCCCACCTGCCACATTGGAATAATCCCTCTCTGTTCTTGGTCCCCAAGGAGCTCATTTCTCTATGCTGTAGATGCAGACTTAGTCCTTTTCTCTTTTCCTCTTGAATCCCCACTATACAGAAGATGTTAACTGAAGGAAAGAGAAAGCTCAGAGAGTATATTTCCCCCTTCAAAGTTTGCCTCAGATCAATTTGCCACATTTAGCATCAAGCTTTGTTCATATGCTAATAAATCATTAGAATTCATATGGATCCTAATGTTTTTCAGTTTTTTCCTTTGTTTAATCATTTCTACCCAATTTTGTAAATTGTAATATTGCAAATGAGAATAATTATCACCAGAAATCTGCATTCTATATGTAACTTAAAAAAAAAAGGAATATCAGATTGAAAATCTCTACCATCTGTCATATACTTTTTGACCTTGAGTACCTCACAACTCTGTTTTTTTCCCAATTGCAATACTGACTAAGCTCAGAATGTTTCTATATGCTCTTTTCTTTAATATTTTTATTAAATCTTCACACACATATAGTCCACACATGGTGTACAATAAATGGCTCACAATATCATCACATAGTTGTGTATTCATCACCATGATCTTTTTTAGAACATTTGCATTACTGTAGGAAAGGAATAAAAAGAAAAACGCATACATCCTAAGCCCTTTACCCCTCCCTCTCATTGACCACCAGAATAACAATCTACCCAATTTATTTTAGCCCTTCTCACCCCTATTATTTATTTATTTATTATTCATATTTTTTTTTTTTAGCTATCTTTAGTCCATACCCTGATAAAAGGAGCATCAGACACAGGGTTTTCACAATATTCTAGTTTGGTAGCTGCCAGAATGCAGTATACCAGAAATGGAAGGGCTTTTAAAAAGGGGAATTTGAGTTGCTAGTTTACAGTTCCAAGGCCAAGAAAATGTTCCAATTAAAACAAATCTATAGAAATGTCCAATCAAAGGCATCCAGGGAAAGATACCTTGGTTCAAGAAGGCTGATGAAGTTCAGGGTCTCTCTTTCAAGTGAGAAGGCACATGGCGAACACAGTCAGAGTTTCTCTCCTGGATGGAAGGGCACATGGCGAACACAGCATCATCTGCTAGCTTTCTCTCCTGGCTTCCTGCTTCATGAAGCTCCCAGAGAGGCATTTTTCTTCTTCATCTCCAAAGGTCACTGGCTGGTGGACTCTGCTTCTCATGGTGATGTCATTCTCTGCTCTCTCAGAATCTCTCTCATTCTCCAAAATGTTTCCTCTTTCATAGGACACCCATAGGACACCAAATGGGTGGAGACATGCCTCTATCTAATCCAGTTTAACAACCACTCTTGATTAAATCACATCTCCAGGGAGATGATCTAATTACAGTTTCAAGCATACAATACTGAATAGGGATTAGAAGAAACAGCTGCCTTTACAAAATGGGATTAGGATTGAAACATGGCTTTTCTAGGGTGCATACATTATTTCAAACCAGCACACACAATCACAGAGTCCCACTGTAAAAGCTACATAGTTATATAATCATCTTCAAGAATCAAGGCTACTGGAACACAGCTCAACAATTTCACTTCCCTCTAGCCACTCTAAAACACCATAAAGTAAGAAGGGATATCTATATAATGCATAAGAATAACCTCTAGGATAACCTCTCAATTCTGCTTGAAATCTCTCAGCCACTTAAACTTTATATTGTCTCATTTCTCTCTCCCCCTTTTGGTCAAGAAGGCTTCCTCAATCCCATGATGCCAGGTCCCAGCTTATCCCAGAGTCATGTCCCATGTATGGGGCAGGGCAGCGAGTTCACCTGCTGAATTAGAGAGAGAGAGGCCACATTTAAGCAATAAAAGAAGTTCACTGTGGGCGACTAATAGGATAATTATAAGTAGGCTTAGCTTCTTCTTTGCAGGAATAAGTTTCATAGGGGCAAACCCAAGATCGAGGGCTCACCCTATTGATTCGGTTGTCCCCACTACTTGCAAGAATATCAGGAATTCTCCAAACGGGGAAGTTGAGTATTTCCTCCTTTCTCCCCAGTTCCCCAAGAGGACTTTGCAAATACTTCTTTATTTTCTGCCCAAATTACTCTGAGATATATCGGGGCACCACACTAACTTGGACAAACAATAAGATCTCATGCCCTATTCAAAATTCCGTGTACTTATGGTGTTCAACTAAACTGACCATACAAGTTAAATTAGGTAAGGTGCTACCCAAAATATAAGTTTTGTTACAAATAAACATCTCTCCCTTTGGTCTCACACAGAAGTTGAAGTTTTAAAATGTGGACCATATCATCTTTTACCTTATATTCTGATATATATTAGTCCTATCCAGATCAGCTTTCTTCATATCTCTAGCTGAAGTTTGTTTCCATTTTCAACTTTTAAAACAGTTCTTATATGGGGTACTGTTGAATTTCCTGGCTTCAGAGCTCTGACTCTGAGTCTCAGCTGCCACATAAATACCAAAAGTTTCTGGGAATTACCAGGTTATACACAAACAGCTCAATATCTCAGAATTTAGAAATACAGTTACAACTGAATATATGTAACTTCTGTAAGTGTTTACTAAATCTAGACCCCTTTACAATAGGTCCAAACCTAATAACCCATGCTCTCAACTTCAATTCAGCACGTTTTTATGTTATAGTAGGTCCATATGACTGAGGCATGATAATATTTGTCATTTTGTCTTAGATATTTCATTCAACATACAGTCCTTAAGATTCATTCACCTAGTTACATGCTTCACAACTTCGTTCCTTCTTGCAGCTGTTCAGTAGTCCATTCTATGTATACATCACAGTTCCCCCTTCCTTCCCTCAGTCGTTGTACCCTTAGGCCACCTTCATCCAATGTGAATCACAACACTGCCGCCATAAACACCAGTGTGCAAATGTCCAATCATTTCCCCACACTCAATTCCTCCCGGTCATAACTGAGCGATACGGTTGCCAGATCATATGGCAACCCTACCCCTAGCCTCCTGTGGAACCAACCACACTGACCTGCAAGGGGGCTACACCTCTCAGCTTCTCTACAGACACTGAATAGGTGCATTTCTTTCTTCACATTTTCTCTAGCACTTGTTTCTCTCTGTTCATTTTTAAACAGTTTTATTTGCACATCATACAAAACAGAGTAAACAGACATGCCTCTGCCACCTTAATCTTTATGGCAACGTTTCCTTTTCTTCCACAAAGAATCCATACTGCTTATCCATGCCACCTACCTGTTGACATTTAGTTTTTACATAATACTTTTGTTACATTCAGTAGAAGCATATTACAATGTTACTGTTGACTACAGACCCTAGCTTGCATTGATTGTACTTTTTCCTGTATGCCATCCAGTTTCAACACCTTGCAATGTTGACATTAATTTGTTTTCCCTCATGCGAACACATTTTTATATTTGTACATTTGATCACCATCATTGTCCATTCCAGGCATTTCTAAATTATAACATCTCAGTGTTTATCTTCTATCTTTCCTTCTGGTTTCACATGTGCTCCCAGCACCTCTCCTTCAATCATAGTCATGTTCAGCTTCATTCAGTACTTAAATTATTGTGCTACATTCAGGTAGTACTGTGCTATCGATTACTGAATTTTTATAATCAGTCCTGTTGTACAATCTGTATTCCTTCAGCACCAAATGCCCAATTTCAACCCTATTTCTATCTCCTGATAACCTCTGTTCTTAACTTCACCTCTCAAAGTTCACTCATTAATGGTAGTTCATATTAGTGAGACCATACAGAATTTGTCCTTTTGTTTCTGGCTAATTTCACTCAGTATTATGTTCTCAAGGTTTATCCACATTGGTACATGCTTCATGACTTAAGACTCTTACAGGTGTATAATATTCCATTTTATGTATATATCACAACTTGTTTGGCCACTCATCCTTTGATCGACATTTGGGGTGTTTCCATCTCTTGGCAATCATAAATAATGCTGCTGTAAATATTGATGTGCAAATGGCTGTTTGTATCCTTGCCTTCAGCTCCTCTAGATATACACCTAGTAATGGAATTGATGGGTCATATGGCATTTCTGTACTTAGCTTCCTGAGTAACCACCAAACTGCCTTCCAGAGTGTTTATTTTATTTTACATTCCTACCAACAGTGGATAAGTGTGCCTCTTTCTCCGCATCCCTTCCAGTACTTGTTGTTTTCTGGTTGTTTTTGTTTGTTTGTTTGTTTGATAATGGCCAATCTAATGGGTATCAGATGATATCTCATTGTGATTTTGATTTGCATTTCCCTAATAGCCAATGAAGTTGAACATCATTTCATGTGCCTTTTAGCCATTTGAATTTCCTCTTCTGAGAAATATCTGTTCAGGTCTTTTGCCCATATTTTAGTTCAGATGTTTGCCTTTTTGTTGTTGAGTTGAAGAATCACTTTATATATTCTGGATACTAAACACTTTCCAGGTATATGATTTCCAAATATTGTCTGCCATTGCATAGGCTGCGTTTTTACTTTCCTGACAAAGTTCTTCAATACACAAAAGTGTTTACTCTTGAGGAGATCCCATTTATCTATTTCTTTTTTCAATGCTCATGCTTTGGATATAAGATATAGGAAACCACCCCTGAGTATGAGATATATAAGATATTCCCCTACATTTTCTTCTAAAGGTTTTATGGTCTTTGATCTAATGTTTAGGACTTTGATCCATTTTTAATTTTTATATAGGGTGTGAGATATGGATCCTCTTTCATTCTTTTGCATATGGGTATCCAGTTCTCCAAACACCATTTATTGAAGAGGCTGCTCTGTACCAGGTGCATTGGCTTGACTGCCTTATCAAAGATCAATTGCCCACTGATGAGAGGGTCTACTTCTGGACACTCAATTTGATTCCATTGGTCAGTATAGTTATCTTTATACCAGCATCATGCTGTTTTGACCACTGTAGCTTCTTAATATGCTTTAAAGTCAAGTAATGTGAGACCTCCCACTTAATTTTTCTTTCTCAAGATATTTTTAGCATTTGGGGGCACTCTACCTTCCAGATAAATTTTGTTAATGGTTTTTCTATTTCTGCAAAGTAAGTTGTTGGGATTTTAATTGGTGTTGCATTGAATCTATACATTTATTTGGGTAGAGTGTCTTCGAATTCATGAACATGATATGATTTCCCATTTATTTAGGACTTCCATTATTTCTTTTAGCAAATTCTTGTCATTTTCTGTGTATAGGTCTTTTTTATCCTTACTTAACTTATTTCTAAATATTTGATTCTTTTGGTTGCTATTTTAAATGGAATTTTTTCTTGAAATCTCCCTCAGATTGCTCGTCACTGGTGTATAGAAACAATAGTAATTCTGGGGTACTGATTTTGCACCCTGTCACTTTGCTGTACTCATTTATTAGCTCTAGAAGCTTTGCTGTAGATTTTTTGGGGTATTTGACATATAATATCACGTCATCTATAAATAGTGAGAGGTTTAATTCTCCTTTCTAATTTGGGTGCCTTTTATTTTTTTTCTTCTCTAAGTGCTCAGGCTAGAACTTCTAGCACAATGTTGAATAACAATGGCAACAGTGGGCAACCCTCATCTTAGAGGGAAAACTTTCAGTCTTTCCTCATTGTGTATGATGTTAGCTGTGGATTTTTCATATATTTCCTTTATCATGTTGACGAAGTTGCTTCTATTCCAATCCTTTGAGGTGTATTCATCAAGAAAGGAGCTGAATTTTGTCAAATGCTTTTTCTGCATCAATTGAGATGATAAGGTGATTTTTCCACTTTGATTTGTTGATATGGTGTATTACATTAATTGATTTTCTTATGTTGAACCAACCTTGCATACTGGGAATAAATCCAACTTGGTCATGGTGCATAATTCTTTTAATATGATGCTGGATTCAATTTGCAAGTATTTTGTTGAGGACTTTTGTGCCTAGATTCATTAAATAGATAGGTCTGCAATTTTCCTTTCTTGTAGTATCTTTGTCTGGCTTTGGTATCAGGGTGAGGTTGGCTTCATAGAATGAGTTAGATAGCTTCCCCCCTCTTCAATTTTTTTTGAGGATTTTGAGCAGGATTGGTACTAATTCTTTCTTAAATGCTCAGTAGAACACATGCAAAGAAATCTGGTCCTGGACTTTTCTCTTAGGGAGCTCCTTGATAATGGATTCAATCACCTTACTTGAATTGGTATTTTGAGGTCATCTATTTGTTCTTGGATCAGTGTTGGTTGTTCTTGCCTTTTTTTGGAAATTGTTCATTTCATCGACATTGTCTAGTTTATCAGCATATAGTTGTTCACAGTATCCTCTTATTACCTCTTTTACTTCTGAGGGGTAAGTGGTTATATTTCCTCTTCCATATCTGATTTCATTTATTTGCATCCTCTCTCTCTTTTTTTTTTTTTTGGTCAATTGAGTGAACGGTCCATCAATTTTATTGATTTTCTCAAAGAATCAGCTCTGGTGTTGTTGATTTTCTCAATTGTTGTCATATTTTCAAATTTCATTTATTTCTGCTCTAGTCTTCATTATTTCTTTCTTTCTGTTTTCTTTGGGATTAGTTTGCTGCTCTTTCTCTAATTCTTACAGGTGAACAGTTAATTCATCAATTTTTGCTCTTCCTTCTTTTTTAATATAGGCATTTAGGGTAATAAATTTCCCTCACAGCACTGCCTTTGCTGCATCCCATAAATTTTGATAAGTTGTGTTCTGTTTTCATTTGCCTCAAGATATTTACTACTCCTATAATTTCTTCCTTGGCCCACTGGTCATTAAGTGTGTTGTTTAAACTACACATATTTGTGAATTTTCTAGTCCACTGCCTGTTATTGATTTCCAACTTCATTCCATTATGATCCAAGCAAGTATTTTGTATGATTTCAATTTTTTACATTTACTGAGATTTGCTTTGTGACCCAGTGTAGGCTCTATCCTTGAGAATGATCCAAGAGTACCTGAGAAAAATCTGTATCCTGCTGTTGCGGGGTGTAATGTTCTCTTTCTATAAATGTCCATTAAATTTAGTTCATGTATCATATTACACAAAATCTCTGTTTCCTTATTGATCCTCTGTCTAGATGTCTTATCCATTGATGAGAGTGGGAAATTGCAGCCTAGATGGGTCCTGTTTTTGAATTCATTCTGCCAATCTATGTCTTTTGATTGGGAAGTTTAATCCATTAACATTTAAAGTTATTACTATAAAGGCAGTACTTTCTTCCACCATTTTGTCTTTTGGATTTCATATGTCATATCTAATTTGTTTTTCTCTTTTTACCTTGTCTTCATTTCTACGTTTTTTTCCAGACTGCTCTCTCCTGCCTTTTCCTATCTGCCTGTAATGCTCCCTTTAGTATTTCTTGCAGCACTCAACTCTTAGTCACAAATTCTCTCAGTAATTGTTTGTCTGAAAACATTTTAATCTCCTCCTCATTTCTGAAGGCAGTTTTGCCAAGTATAGAACTCTTGGTTGGCAGTTGTTTTTTTTCTTTAGTATTTTAAATATATCGCACAATTTCCTCCTCACCTCCATGGTTTCTGCTGAGAAATCCACACATAGTCTTATTGAGCTTCCCTTGAATGTGATGGGTTGTTTTTCTCTTGCTGCTTTCAAAATTCTTTGTCTTTGACATTTGACAGTCTGTTAGTAGGTGTGTTCTAGTTTGCAGCTGCCAGAATGCAATATACCAGAAACAGAATGGCTTTTAAAAGAATGGCTTTTAATAAATTACAGTTCTAAGGCCAAGAAAATGTCCCAATTAAAACAAATCTATAGAAGTGTCCAATCTTTCCCATCCAGGGAAAGATACCTTGGTTCAAGAAGGCCGATGAAGTTCAGGGTTTCTCTCAAGTGAGAAGGGTACATGGTGAACACAGTCAGAGTTTCTTTCTCATCTGGAAAGGCAAGCTAGCATCATCTGCTAGCTTGCTCTCCTAGCTTCCTTTCATGAAGCTCCCCCGAAGGTGTTTTCCCTTTTTATATCCAAAGGTCACTAGCTGGTGGGCTCTCTGCTTCTCATGGCTATGTCATTTTGCTCTCTCAGAATCTTCCTCATTCTCCAAAATGTCTCCTCTTTCATAGGATTCCAGAAAACTAATCAGGACACATCCAAATGGGTGGGGACACTCCTCCACCTAATCCAACTTAACCACTCTTGAATAAATCACATCTCCAGGGAGATGATCTAATTACAGCTTCAAACATGCAATACTGAATAGGGATAAGAAAAAATGGCTGCCTTTATAAATTGGGATTAGGATTAAAACATGGCTTTTCTAGGGTATATACATCATTTCAAACCAGCACAAGGTGTTTTGGAGTATGTCTCTTTGGATATATTCTGTTTGGGTTTACATTGTACTTCTTGGAGCTGAAATTTTATGTCTTTCATAAGAGATGGGCAAGTTTTAGTGATTACTTCCTCCATTAGTTTTTCTCCTTTTCCCTTCACCTCTTCTGAGAAACTCATAACACATATATTCATGCACTTCATGTTATCATTCAATTCCTGAGACCATGCTCATATTTCTCCATTCTTTTCTTTATATTTTCTTTAGTGTGCATGTAAGATTTCAGATGTCCAGTCCTCTAGTTCACTAATCCTTTCTTATGCCTCTTCAAATCTATTGTAGGTTTCCATTGCTTTTTCATCTCTTCTATTGTGACTTTCATTTCCATAAATTCTGTGATTTGCTTTTTCAAATTTTCAAGTTCTCCTTTTTGTTCACCCAATGTCTTCTTTATATCCTCCCTCAATTCATTGATTTGATTTTTGATGAGATATGCATGTCTGTTCAACCCCCCTCAATTACTTGTTTCAATTCCTGCATCTCATTTGAAATGTTGGTTTGTTCCTTTGGCTCAGCCATATCTTTGATTTTCCTAGTATGACTTGTTATTTTTTACTGGCTTCTAGGCATTTTATTTCCTTAATTAGCTTATTCCAGGGGTTGTTTTCACTCTTTTACTAGGATTTTCTTGCTGAATAGCATTGTTCTCCATCTGTTCATGGCCACTCAGTTCAACTTTTTCTAGACCTCTAGCATAGGTTCTGTTTAATTGATCAGAATTTTTCAGTTCTCATTTTTCTGTGTCTTACTCTGCCTAAATGGAAACTTTTTTGTGTGTGAAGAGGGTCCCTCAGATATTATAGACCCCAGTCAGATTTTCCCAGAGCAGAAAGGCCCATGTCTCAGGAGGAAAGAGTAGCCAGCATCAGTTTTCCTTAAGGGTGAGACCCAGCAGGTTATCAGACTTTCCTATGAAGCCCCTAGCATCTATGGCTTTCTTATCCTGCACAGAATGTAGCACTTGTCTGCCTGTTGCTTCTCATCAGCTTAAAGTGTTATAGTGCCTTGAATTTTAGCAAACTCTCCTTGCCAGGGTCATGACTGAGACAGAGGTGAGGTAGTAAGATGGCTTTGATTGCTTCTGTTTTCCAGCCCCAGGGGCCTGAATTCCTTGAAGGAAAGCTTCCTCTTGAGCTCGGCCCCAACCCCCTTTTCTTGAGGAGGCTACACCCTGTAAGGAATTAACCCTTTTCACCTGACTAGTTATTTTGTCTCTTACTCAAGTTTTAGTTCTGCACTCACCTGTGGTGGTGCTGGAGCCTGAGAGTGCTCCCAATTCTATCTAATGAACTGTTAAGAAGTTAAAAAAAAAAAAAAGTTAAAAAGCTTTTTTGAGCTGGACACTGCTCCTCAGATTTGCCAATCAAGAGCTTGAGTTGGTATGTGGCTCTATGTATCGCAAGGCTCTATGAGACCCTTTTTCTTGGGCTCCAGCCTTTTTCCCGTATTTTGTGCTGTCCAACTAAAAAGCCTCTGTTTTTTGCTGTTGTTTTTCTCCATTCCTGCCCCCTCTCTGCTGGGACAAAAGCTCCAAGTTCCTTTTAGTGCTTATTCCACGTTTATCTGTGTTGGGGGCCTGTTTTCAGTAGTCAAAATTTGTTAATTTCACAATTAGTGCTTGGTTGAGCTAAGCCCCTGCTACTAGTAAAGTCTGTTTCCTTTCCCCTCAGGGAGCCAGCCTGCTGGGCCTATCGAGGAAGGGTGCAGTCCTCCAGTGGCATGGAGGACTTTCAGTTCTGTGTGGTATCTCAGGCTTTTCACTTGTTCCAGCCTGGTGTGTGCTGTGTGTCTGGTCACTGTTGTTCCCCTGGAGTTGTTCAGTGCTGTTCCTGGCTATTTACTAACTGCTCTGGAGTATGAACGAAATTCCCACACCTCACTATGCCACCATCTTGCCCCAGCCCTACTATGTGCTTTTGAGCACAATAATAATAATTGTCCCCAAAATGCCCAGAAATACCTAAAGAATCATAAAGAAGCTAGATAGTTGGAAGGTCATGAGAGCCAAGCTTCCACCATCAAGGCTCTCCTCTACCTATATTCCTGAGAAATGCAGGTATCTAACGCCTGCTTACACACTTCAGGTGTCAAGGGGCTCACATTTTGACATAAAGAATGTCAGTATTGTTTATTTTGGAAAAGTCTCATTTACCAGAGTAATAAGAATTTTTCTATTCTTCTACCTCTACATTCTCCAGAACATCAAAAAATAACCTTTCTTCCACTACTTAATAATAACCTTTCACTATTTGCACTGTTAGGTTTCCATTAAGCCTTTTCCAGACTGAGATGTGCTGCTGCGATCCTAACTCTCCCTCAGAGGTCAGGCTTTAACCAATGCTTCCCTCATGAGTCTAATGATTACTTCAACTACCCTAGGACACCTTCCACCGTCCCCTCTCCTTATCTCACTCTGATGCACTCCAGATTAGGAATGTTCCCATAGCATGGCATTCAGGTCTGAACCCAGGCCAGGAGATGTGATCCAAACACCACAAAGCCAAGAGTCTCATCTTACTGCCCTTGACCTGAATGCAGTCCTCTTAACTCTTTTTTGGCACCACGTTATTGGTTATTCCTAGGCTTCACTAAGGCCTAAAGGTATTTTTGACATTTTTCTGTAAAGTTAAGAGATCCCCATCATGTAACCATTAATTGTGAACTAACTACTGAACTTTATATTTACTCTTGTTACATTATAAAAAATTGATTTCTGCCTAGTAACAATTTAAATTATTAATCTGCCACTTGAAATGTTAGCTGTTCTTCCCAGCTCCCAGCCTTCTTTTCCTCCATCCAAACTTCATAATATTAAGCTGAATAAAAGTCAGAATGCTGTGACAATGTCTAAGCATTCAAATATATGCAATCATTTTTTAAAAAATCTCATTTGAACTATGCATTTTATAAATAAAATTTCCAAATGAACTTCATGATGTGAATTTTGAAGTAAATCTGCTCCCTGCACATAAGAGGATAGAAGTATAATAGGATTAGAGATATCCATAATTGTCTACCTGAGCATATATTAAAAAAAGAAACTTTTATTGACCAGAGAAAAGCTGAAAGACAAGGAGTGGGCCAAGATCCTTATGAAAAGCACCGATTGTGCTCTGCAAAGCTATTCTGAAACCCTTTCCATTTAATAGGTGTACCAGTTTGAAAGAATTATGTACCCTAGAAAAGCTGTGTTTTCATCCTGATCCAATCTTGTGGGAGCAACCATTTTTCTTAATCCCTATTCAATAATGTAGGTAAGAATTTGTGATTAGATTATCTCTATGGAGATGTAACACACCCATTTGTGGGTATTAACTTTGATTGGATGATGTGACTCCACCCATTCCAGGTAGATCTTAATTAGTTTACTGGAAAACTTTAAAAGAGGGAGCATTTTGGAGAAATCTTCAGAACAAACTAGAGAGCCAGGAGAGGAGAGAGCCATGAGAACCATGAGAGTCCACGCAGCCAGAAACCTTTGGAGATGAAGAAAAAAACACCCCTGGGGGAGCTTCATGAAAGAAGCCTGGAGAAAAAGCCAGCAGACATCACCATGTTCACCATGTGCCTCTCCAGTTCAGAGAAAAACCCTGAACTTCATTGGTCTTTCTTGAATGAAGGTAACCTCTTGTTGGTGCCTTAATTTGGACATTTCTATAGCCTTGCTTTAGCAGGGACATTTTCACAGTCTTAAAACTGTAAACTTGTAACTCATTAAATTCCCATTTTTAAAAGCCATTCCAGTTCTGGTATATCACATTCCAGCAGCTAGCAAACTAGAACAATAGGTTTGCTCAGACATTCACTTGCATAGATGTCCGGACTACTGAAAATTAAATTATATAACTAAGTTGGATAGATCTTGCAATTTGCAATATATATATATATATACACATATATGATTTTTTGTCACACCTCTCAGTTTAGTGACCTCAAAGGGCCTACAAAGCAATAATATGAAAATCAAATAGCCAAAGAAAAAAACTGTTTCAACAATTTGATCAATATTTGGTTATATGTTTTGCAGATAAATGTGTGTATATATTTAATATTGAGAGATATACATTGAATTATGTAAGTATAATGGTTTTAGCAGTAAATCCATGACCTAATTGTTGCTAAAAATTCATGACCAGAGTCTTTCTCTTTCACACAACAAGCTAAAATATAAATCATAAACCATTACAAATTCTAACTCAGCCAAGTGCATTTAATTATAATCAGTTGCAATAAACTCTCACTTTGCATTAGGCATAATTAACCATGTGATAAATAATCAGTATAATAACATTTAATGTACTGTGATAGCATTTCTTAGCAAGTCAGGCAAATTCTAGAAAATAGGATATGCTTCAATTCAAATCACTGAATGCTTTTAATCCTTTGATCTTCAAAATTTCATGCTTGTCCTTTGTCAGATACATTTTAGAACATGCACCCAACAATGAAAAATTGAAGCTGTTTAAAGTCATCCTCATTTATTAAAAAATTCTCTATTTTTATAAAAATATTATCCTACTTTAATAAAATACAATAGTAAGTTAAAACATATAGCCACTTTCCATTTTTTAATTACTGCTCTGGTCAAGTTTTTTTGGCATAATAGAGGGTATGAGTTACTTATAATAATTTTTTTAATTAGTAATAATTTTTAACTAATGAATTGGCACTCCAAGAAAGGTCTCATACCAGGTCCATTTCAAGAAGGAAAAGAACAAAGAGAAAGAGAAGGAGGAGGAGGAGGAAATATGTACTCTGTCTGAATAAGGAATGAAATACGCCTATCACATGGAAGAATAGTCTTTCACTTTAGCACATAGCATTTTTTATCAGCAGCACAAACATTATCTTTCTCTTTATTGCTATAACACCAAGGTCAATTTAGAATAACATCAAAGAACATTTCTAATTTTCATGCTTTTCAAACAATTTTAGACTAATTTCACCCATGGTACTTCACACACACACAAAAAGATAGTATCTATTAAAATGCCATGTTTCTAGTTTACTAATATAAATATCTTATGACAATAGCCCTATGGAATTGCCGAAAGTAATTGGTTGCACTAGAATTTAATGTGCCTCATAATAGCACTTTTAATATGGATCCTAAGCTAGAGTTTAGAGGTTTTATCTGTCAGCAGAAATTGTCATAAAATTTGCTCTAGTGGGTTTTGAGCTGTACTTTCATTATAAACATGGTTATATGTTACATTTAATTATTATTCACATTTTCTCACCAGTGTGAACACATCCAAATGCATAAATGTAGAATTTCTGATGAGTAGATAAGAAACAATAGGGCAAAGTCAACAAGCCTCTCATGAAATTTCATCTGTAGCCTTGTAGTTATTCTGTGTGCTCTAACTGACTCGCCTACCTGTCCACAAAGGGTAAAGTAGGTGTCACTGGGGAGTTTCTTTTCCCTGTGCATGTAAAGAAGGCTACAGCAGATCTTGCCATGGGGACCTACTTGTATTTCTTCATTTGTCCCTGTTTATAAATGATGATGTTGATATGAAAATTCAAGAATAAATAAAATATATGAAGAATGAAACTAAATAAGAGTACTATTTAAAAACCTTTTACTTTCAAATAAATGGAATATACCTTTCAAATTCATTAGAATTTTAGAATTGCGGAGGGAGTAGTGAGAGTGGAAATGCTGCGAGAGGAAGCTCCCAGTCTGATGTCTTTACTGAGGTCGTCCAAACATTCACTTTTTTTTGTTCGGAGACATAGGTCAAGTATTTACTATGGGCCAAGCCCTGTGCCATGGATGCAAACATTAATAATATATGGTCTTTTCTCACATAGCTCCCATTCTAGTGAGTGAAGCAAAGTAAAGTAAATAAAAAAATAATTATAGGACATTGTGGTAAATGTTAGAGGTAAGCCATGATTAGAAAGCAAGAAAGATTAGTCAGATTTTCTAAAAGTAGAATAAAGCATTCTAAAAAGAGAGAACTACATTTGCAAAATATATGCAGGCAATTTAGTATGATTGAAGGGTTGCTAAACTGTGTTGGAGTGAGGGAAGAAGGTGTGGGATGTAGTCACAGGTGTGAAAAACCCATGGTGACTTCTAACCCTTGCTCCCACTTTTTATTTCCAGTTCATCACTCTATTCCTAAAGCACCCCTCCCATCCTTACAGTAACTGGCTTCCGTTCTGTGGGTCATCATTATAATAATTATTAAAAAGAAATACCCTCCAATCACTCATCACTTTCTTCCTCTGCCATATTTCCATAGGAAAACCCTAACTCTGGTCAAACCCATTCTTGTTCCTACTCTCTGCCTGCATAAGAACAGCTGAACCTTGCTAGAGGAGAACAACACAAAATCTCACTAGAATGATCACAACTATGTAGACTAATCTCACGTGAAATTTCTAACTATAAATCTCAGCAATGTAATTGTTTTTTTCTAGACAGTATGTTCTCACCCCTGACAACCTGGCTAATTCACACTGTGATGGTTAATTTCATGTGTCAACTTGGCAAGTTATGGTATCCAGTTGTTCGGTCAAGCAAGCATTGGCCTGATTGTTACCAGAGGTTATTTTGTAGATGGATGTAAATCATTTGTCAGTTGATTGCATCTATGGCTGATTGCATCCACAATCAACAAAGCAGATTGCTCTCAGCAATGAGAGGAACTCTTTATTCCATCAGTTGAAGGCCTTAATGGGAGAACTGATGATTTTAGCTGTCAGAAACAATTTCTAACTCTACTCCAGACAGCTGCTTGGAGAGAAATCACCCTCTTCTTCATTGAGTTTCTAACTTGCAACCTGCCCTACAGAATTCGACCTTGCCAATCCCCATGGTTGTGTGAACCAATACTTTAATAAATCTCTTAATATTTACCTATATATATTCTGGCAGTTCTGTTTCTCGGGAGCAGCTTAATACACACACCTTCTTTCTCTTCAATTACCCAACAGTTCTTCCTCACTCACCTCTTATTTAAGAGAGAAAAATAAAGGAAATCAAAAGATAGTTAGACCATTTCCTACAACCCATTTTTATTTACTTAACTTGAATCTGTCAAGTTAATCTGTCTTCACTGTTGTAAAACTAGATAAGCAAAAACTGTCCTATCTAAATCCAACCCTTCCATTGGCACACTGGATCCCATGTTCTGCCAACTAAAATTAGCTCGTGAAACTATCCCTTTTCATCCCCTCCTGCATCAATTTTTCCCTTTCTACTATCTCTTTTCTATTTAAATTCAAACATACTGCAAAATCTTCCAGTTTTAAACTACTCTCCCTTGACCATATGTTCCACTCCAGCTCCCAACCCATCTCCAAATATCTTATTATAGCAAAACTCCTTGAAATAGTGCTTATATGGGCTCTCTCCACTTCCTCACCCCAAATTCCCTTACTAACTAGCTTTAACCAGGTTTTCATCTCCATCACTCCATCTCCTAATACTGCTCTTGTATCCAGCCATGCCCATTTCACCAAATAAATGATCAGTTCTCAATTATCACCTTCTTCAACCTTTTGGCAGCATTTGGTATGGTCTTGGCAGCATTTGAAAACCTGACTCCCCTGATATTTTTCCTAACTCACTGATGACAACTCATAGTTGTTCTCTGCTGGTTCCTTTTCTACTTCTTGATCCTGGTGCTTCAAGAAGCTCAACATTGGTGGTATGACACATGCAAAATTTCCATTTTAAAGTTAATCATAAATGCATTCAAGAAAAGGTAAGAATATTACTGAAGAGCCACTCCTTCATAGTCCAATAAGAGAGCCCTTAAGCTATTTTACTTTGCTAAAATCACTTCACAGGAAACTAACTAAAATAAGCACAGCTCAAACTTCACCTCTTGTGTGAATGCATCTCATTAATCTTTGTATTCACAGGAATAGTACTGTTTCCACAAACAATCATGTGATCTCTTCTCTTTTTTTCAGTTGAAATTATTCAGTTTTTCCCTCTCCAACAATGACCCAGTTTTTCTGAAAGTGTAATCTAGCTATATCCTCCATCAGAATCATTTTTTGTTTCTACACCAGCACTACTGAGTCTGTCTCTAAGGATGGAGTCTACAGCTCTGAATTTTTAATAAGCTTCCTGGATAATTCTCATTCACATGAAATTTTGCAATCCGTTCCTGTGTGAACATATATATGCAAGCATACCGCATAAATATTTTTCATTTACTCAGAGAGAAATATCTGAAACAGATGTCAGAGAGTAGGGTTTTACTATCAGTCTTTTGTAGCAATTACAAAATGGAATGATTTTTCACCTAGGGGGGAAAAAAATCAATAAAATTTCTCATGGGCCTGGCTTCATTCTGACTATGTATACAATGTAAAATGGTAACATCTTTTTAAAAATCTGCTTTGCATTTGCCACTCATTAGCCTGTGTGTCTTAAGAGGAATCAGGACCTCTGATGGTCTCTGTAATCCTCCAACATTCCCATCTGGAAATGGAACATCTTTGAGCCACATGATTCCTTCAGCCTTCAAGAGGCCTACAGTTGGAGATGATTGAAAATATATGATGAAGACAATTCTATAATGTCAACTATTTTAGTTTGGAGACATTAATAAAGTACTGGAGATCACATTCTAACCAAATATGTGCATTAAACGCATCAAAGGCAAACACAATTTTCCCACATTTTTTTTTTTTATCATGAAGAAATCTCTCCTGGAGTGTACTATTGTTGCTATTTTTATATAATCTTTATATAGATTTTTTTTTTCCATTGCTGAACTGTTCTGTGCAAAAGCTGATTGTAGAGGCCTATATCAAATGAATAATTTACACATGGACAGATGTTGTTCTGGTTTTCTGCTTGTTTTGCTGTATCTGGGCTTGCTAGCAGGCTAAAGAGCAATTTCTTGACAAATGTCAAGTAATTAAATTATTATAGCTCTAACTAACTTTTCAAAAAATTAATAAAGCTCCTGTCAAGTGGATGAACTCATGCAGCTTTTTTCTTAACTGCCCAGAAGTATTTCTATTAGCTTAGGAAGTTTTGCTAAAAGAAAAACTCTTACATGCAAAATAGAATATTCTAAAATATTCTCTAAATTTTAAAACATTTATAACATTAGAAGAAATATACTCTGGCTTGGAATCAGAGAAGATCAGGATATTCAATCAAACTTTTCCAAGAGAAAAAAAAAAAAGAAAGAATTGCCCTATATATTTAAAAAAGTATACATTTTTGTCCCTGTGTCCTTCGTGTTTGTTTCCCAGTAATTAGGATCCATTAGTACTGGTTTAGCCACACTTTCTCCCGTTTCCCTGCACTGTTGGTCATTGCTAAGAAAGAAGTGAATTTGAGCAACGAATAGTTACATTCCATCATCATCATCACCATATCAAATACTAAAAGACAATTTAGCAAGAGAATTAAATATATTTTTGAAAAATAGAGTTTCTGGCTATTTAATAATTGTAATAATTAAAATAACAATAATAATAATCAGTAACAGTTATTGTGTGCCAGGAGCTGTTCTAGGATGTTTTAAAATATCGATACTCATTTAATTCTCATAAAAATTCAATGACTTAAGTGATCTTATTATCTCCATTTTAAAGATGAGAAAACTGAGACATTGAAAAGTTAAATATTTTGCCCAAGGTCATGAAGCTGTAAGTATCCAAGTCAGGATTCAAAACCAGGCAGGTGAGATTCAAAGCCTACAGTTTTAACCATTGTGCTGTGGCACTGTGAAGCAAAAAAAAAAAAAAAAAAGATTCGTTCATGTAGCTATGGAACTCAAGATTTCTTTAGCAAAGCTCTACAGGACAGAGCTTACCAGTTGCACATAAATCTTGCACAAAAATTTGGTTGCATAATTTTGGTCCTCAAAAATTAAAAATGGAATCATTTCTATATAGCATAAAATATGACCTGGAGAAGTAAATAAGTATAAGTCAAAAGTAAGAGAAATACTAAATGAGTATTATATTAGTCAGAATTAGCTGCAATGAAGTGATAGATTATGGAAACCAATGAACCAACCTTATAATTGGGAACTTTATCCTTTCATCTATCCACAACACATTATAATTACTCCACATCTTTTTTCAAAAGTACCGTGGATATAGTTTGAGCATATTTACTAGTGTGAATAGAGTTAAGGTAGGAAAATACTTTTAAATTAGGAGTAAATATACCATTTAAAAGGTTTTAGTATACCTGTAAAAAAATAATCTCTATATACTAACTATATGATGAAAGAAATGATTATTAACCACAAGCACTAAAAATTTGTTACGGGATAAAATAAAATTCAGAAAAACATAAGATTATCTATTTACTAAATAAGCATCATGTGTCAGACAGTAGAGAAGAAGATGGTGGGAGTCTCTATAGATAAATAAGGCAGGACTGCCATCCTGGGTAGACAGCCCCAGAGTTGAGCCCAATAGTCCAGTCTTCTGATAATGACTACATGTCACATTTATACCCCAATTCAGCAAAATAAAAGCAAAAATTGAGTATTTCCAAAATGAAAGAGCTTTCTTAGGCACACTCATACTTTTGGAGCATCTATATATTTTAATATGAGGCTTTATAACTTTATGGTTATAAGCATAGGCTCTGACATTGCAATGTCTGCTTCCAAACCCCAGTTCCCACTTACTAACACTGTAACTAACTGGATAAGATATTAGATCCTGAGTCTTACCTTATTTTGTTCACCTGCAAAATGGAAAGCAGACTACCACCTACCTTACAGGTTGATAATGAGAGAGAAAATGCATTTATACACTGCAGGCACAGTACATGACAAATAGTAAAGCTTTCAAAAAAACATTCTCTCATAGCTCTAGCTATGAGTCCAAGGACCTCAAATTCTACTATAATATTGGGGTGTTCCTTTCTTAATCAGCAGAATTTTCCCTAGAAAAAAAGGAAAAACAGAAGTAATAAATGCCATTTTTAAAAGGTACCACTGTTCATTTTCTCACTTAGTCTCTGTGTTAGTTAGATTCAGTTGTCAACTTGGCCAGGTGAGCATACCTAGTTTTGTTGCTGCGGACATAAGCCAATGGTACATGAACCTCATCTGTTGCTAATTACATCTGCAGTTGGCTAGGAGGCGTGTCTGCTGCAATGAATGATGTTTGACTTAATTGGCTGGTGCTTAAATGAGAGAGCGCAAAGTATCACAGCCTAAGCAGCTCGGCATTCCTTATCTCAGCACTTGCAGCTCAGCCCAGGCCTTTGGAGATGCAGAAAGAAGTCACCCCAGGGAAAGTTGTTGGAACCCAGAGGCCTGGAGAGAAGACCAGCAGAGACCATCCAGTGCCTTCCATGTAAGAAAGAACCTCAGTGGAAAGTTAGCTGCCTTTCCTCTGAAGAACTAACAAAATAAATCCCCTTTTATTAAAAGCCAATCCATCTCTGGTGTGTTGCATTCCGGCAGCTGGCAAACTAGAACAGTCTCTAAAGAGATTTGGGTCAAATAGTCTACTGTTATGGTTCCATTCATGTATCAACTTGCTCAGGTGATGGTGCCCAGTTTTCAGGTCAAGCAGGCATTGTCCTGTTCCTGCAATGACATTTTGTAACTGGTCAATAAACCAGAAGGCTGGTTTATCAAATCATCAACACATTGATGACATCCCTGGCTGACTACATCTATAGTCGGCCAAGGGGAGTGGCTTTTGCAATTAGTGACGTTAAATCTATTCAGCTGAAGGCATTAAAAGAAGTCAGAAGAGAGAATCTCTCAACTTCAGCCAATGAGCTTCTCCTGTGGAATTCACTGAAGACTTTCATCAGAGCTGTCAGCTTGTGGTGTGCCCTATGGAATTTGGACTCATGCATCCCCACAGCCACATGAGACACTTTTATGAAATCTCATACTTGCAGATTTCTGGTGTTGGTTCTGTTTTCCTTGAGAACCCTGGATAATTCAGGTTGGTACCAGGAGTGGTTCTTGAGAAACAGAATCTTAAAAATGGGTTTTTGCTATGGGTTTTCTATTCTGATTACACTCAAAGGCACTAATGACTCTATTTCCAATGATCAAGATGGCACTACCAATCCATGGTGTGAGTTGGCAATAGAGATAAGCAAAATATCAGCATTTGATTCTGCTAACTATACACTTACAGAAGGCAGGACTGTGGGTGGCAGTGTTTTTAACACCTTAACAGAGTTTGGTAGAGTTAAGAGGTACAGTGTTATTGGCTGGTTGTTCTTAGATATGCTGGACACAGTCATAAGAGAAAAGGATGAGTTTAGGTTTCAAATTTGCAACTTAAATGCAGTATGAAAGATATAAAAGTTTCTATGCACATTCTGAAAGAAAATCTTATTCCCTGTGGTCCAGACTTGAGATCTCTGAAAACCAGATCCAGAGTCTCATTGTGCAAGTGGTAGATTTACAATGTAAACTAAAATCTCAACCTTGCAGGGTGTCTGCTGTTAAAGTAAAGGCACTGATTGGAAAAGAATGGGTTTCTGAAAGTTGAGATGGGGACATATGTGTTGATAATGATGAGGGTGGGGATGTTGGAACCCTGGATTCTGCTGAGTCTTTCCTAGATAGACCAGCAATGGTCTGCCCTGTGGAAAAAGTACCCCCACCTCCTATCTGCCCTGAGGAAACAGCCACCCAATCTCCAGCCTGCCCAGAGGAGACAGCTACCCAACCTCCAGTCTGCCTTGATGAAACAACTTCCTGACCCCCAGTCTGCCCTGAAGAGTATTAATCCTTCAGTGCCTGCTAAACCTTTAGTACCTGGGGAAACAGACCTCACTCCCCTATCTGGAGTGGTTAATCCTGTTTCACCAGATGGAACTGCAATGGAATGTCCTGAGGTAATTGGCTTGAAGGAGACTTTTAAATCTTTCCATGACCCACCCCCACCACCCCTCTTTTCCTCAAGACCTGTAACTAGACTAGAGTTTCAATAAGCCCTGAAAGGTGAAATCCAAAAGTGAAGTCCATGAGGAAATATGCTACACTCCAAATGAACTACATGAATTTTAGAATTTATATAGAAATAAATCAGGGGAATATGTATGAGAATGGACATTAAGGGTGTAAAATAATGGTGGAAGGAATATAAAGTTGGATAAGGCTGAATTTATTGATATAGGCCCACTAAGCAGAGATTTTGCAGTCAATGTTGTAGCCCTTGAGGTTAGAAAGGACACTAACAGTTTGGGTATTTGGCTGAAACATGGATCTAAATGTGGCTGACATTACCTGAGTTCAAAATTCCAGAACTTCCTCGGTATCATGCAGAGGAATGTTAAAGTGGATTTATCATAGAAGACCTGCTCACACACCCAAGGAATACCCAGAGGACACATCTTTTTCCAGAACTGTGAGGAATGAATTTGTAAGACTAGCCCCATCACCCCCAAAGAGTTCTGTAGTTGCCCTTCTCTGTAAATTAGACATTACTGTGAGAACTCTGTCACTGAGCTGGAATCCTTAAATACAATGGGGATAAACAACCCCCAATTTGACAGGAGCCAAGGGGCACCATTTAATCATCAAAGGCAAGATAGGCATGGCTATATTAATGGACAGCTGAGTCAAAGCAGCAGTCAAAATAATCTGGCACACAGACTTATAGTGTTGGCTAATAGATTATGGGGTATCTAGAAGGAAAATAGGCAGTCTACTAAATTTTTGTTTGACCTATATAAGCAGAAGAGCTCTAGGTCAAGTGATCAAAAGTCTAACAAATTATAAAAACATAGAGTCATCATCCTTTAATCAATTTGCAGACTTGAGACAGTTTATAGATCCAGAGTCCCTTGAATGAGGGGAAGGCCAAGTACCCTTGGGGAAGGACCCTGTTATACTGTCAATTTATACTGTTAATCTTCCTCCCAGACTTCCCCAAGGAGACCTCTGGCCTTTTACCAGGGTAATTGGAGAAAATGAAATGATCAGATATTTGGGGGATTATTAGACATTGTCTTAGAGGTGACATTAATTCTGGGAAACCCAAAACATCACTGTGGTCCACAAGAGTAGGGGAATACGGAGGTCAGGGATCAAAGGAGTTTTAGCTCAGGTCTGTCTCTCAGTGGATCCTGTGGGTTCCCAGAACCATTCTGTGATTTTCCCAGTTCCACAATGCATATTTGGAATAGACATACTCAGTAACTGGCAGAATCCTCACATTGGTTCCCTGCGTCATAAAGTCAGGGTTATTTTGGTAGGAAAGGCCAAATGGAAGCCACTAGAACTGCCCTGACCTAGAAAAATAGTAAATAAGAAGTAATATCAGATTCCTGGAGGGATTGCATAAATTAGTGCCACTCTCAAGGACTTGAAGGATGCAGGGTGGTCGGTCTCATCTGTGAGTTTTGGTGTCAACTTGGCTATGTGATGATGCCCAGTTGTTTGGTCAGACAAGCACTGGCCTGACCATTGCTGCAAGGATATTTTTGTGGCTGGTTGATAAAATAGAAGGCTGGTGTATTAAATCATCTGTCGATTGCATTTGTGGCTGATTACATCTGCAATCAACTAAGGCATGCTTCCACCAATGAAATAATTTAATCAATTGAAGCCTTTTAAGGAAAAAGAGAAACTTTTTCACTGCTTCTTCACTTAGCAAGCCTCTCATGTAGTGTTCATCTGGACCCTTCCTTGGAGCTACCAACTTTACAGCCTGCCCTATGGATTTTGGACTCTTCCATTCTCATAGCTGCATGAGACACTTTTATAAATCTTGTATTTACAGATATCTCCTGTTGGTTCTGTTTCTCTAGAGAACCCTGACTAATATGCCACCATGTCTGCATTCAACTTTATTTGGCCAGTGTAGAAAACATATGGTTCTTGGATGATGACAGTGGATTACCATAAATTTAACTACATGGGACTCTTATGGCAGCTGCTGTTCCAGATGTGGTATTATTTCTTGAGCAAAGTAACACATCCCTTGGTAACTGGTATGCAGCTATTGATCTGGTAAATGCTTTTTTCCCTATAGCTGTTTAGTAAGGAGCATCAAAAATAGTTTGCTTTCAGCTGGCAAGGTCAGCAGCATACCTTCACTGACCTACCTCATGGGTATATCAACTCTCCAGCCCTATGTCATAATCTTGTCCACAAGGACCTGGATCATTTCTCCCTTCCACAAGACATTACACTAGTCCATTATATTGATGATATCATCTTGATTGGACCTAGTGAGAAAGAAGTAGCAACGACCCTAGACTTATTGGCAAGGAATTTGCATTACCAGGGAATGCGAGATAAAATCAAGAAAATATAGGGGACTTCCACTTCAGTGAAATTTCTAGGTGTCCAGTGATATGGGGTGTATTGATATATCCGTTCTAAGGTAAAGGATAAGTTGTTATATCTGGCCCCTCTGAAAAAAGAGATACAACTTCTAGTTGGTCTCTTTGGAGTTTGGAGATGACATATTCATTTTGGTGTGCTACTCCAGCCCATTTACTAAGTGACAAGAAAAGCTGCTAACTTAGAGTTGGGACCAGAACAAGAGGAGGCCCTGTGACAGATTTACAGTGCTGCGCAAGCTGCTCTGTCATTTGGGCCATATGCTCCAATAGATCCAATGGTGCTGCAAGTGTCAGTGGCAAATAGACATGCTGTCTGGAGACTCTGGCAGAACCCTATAGGAGAACTACAATGTAGAACTTTAGGATTTGGAAGTAAAGCCTTACCATCCTCTGAAGATAACTACTCTTCTTTTGTGAACAGTTTTTGGCCTGCTACTGTGTCTTAGTAGAGACTGAACACTTAGCTATGGACACCAATATATCATGAGATCTGAGTTGCTTATAATGAGCTGGGTGTTGTCTGAACCACCAAGCCATAAAGGGGGGGATGCACAGTAGCACTCCATCATAAGACAGAAATCGTATATTAGAGATAGGGTTTAAGCAGGTCCTGAAGGCACAAGTAAGTTACATTAGGTGACCCATGCCCATGCCCCCCACTCCTGCCACATTATCTTCTCTTTTCCAGATCAGAGCTATGGCCTTTTGAAGGATGACTTATAATCAGCTGACTAAAGAAGAGAAAACCCAAGTCTTTTTTACAGATGTTCTGCATGATATGTAGGTACCTCTCAAAAGTGGACAGCTACAGCACTGCAACCTCATATCCCTGAAGGTCAGTGGTCAGGGGCATATGTCCAAGTGGGTTGAACTTTAAACAGTGCAGCTCATTGTTCTTTTTGCTTGGAAAGAGAACTGGCCAAAGATGCTTTTGTATTCTGACTCATGGACTGTTGCTAATAGTTTGCTGGATGACCAGGAACTTGGAAAGAACATGATTGGAAAATTGATAACAAAGAGATCTGGGGATGAGGTATGTGGGTAGACTTTTCTGAGTGGGCAAAAAAATGAGGATATTTATGTCCCATGTGAATGGTCACCAGAGGGTGACTTATGCAGAGGAAGGTTTTAATAATCAAGTGGATAAGGGGGCCTATTTTGTGGATTCCAACCACTCCTGTCATTATGCAATGAGTTCATGAAAAAAGTGGTCATGGTAGTAGTGATGGTTATGCATGGGCTCGGCAACACAGACTTCCACTCACCAAGGCTGACCTGGCTACAATCACTGCTTAGTGCCTAATCTGCAAAAAGCAGAGACCCATACTTAGTTCCCAGTATGGCACCATTCCCTGAGGTGATCAGCCTGCTGCCTGGAGGCAGGTTAATTATCATGGACTACTTTCATCATGGAAGGGGCAGTGATTTGTTCTAACTGGAATATTCACATATTCCAGATATGGGTTTGCCTTCTATACATGCAAGGCTTCTCCCAAAACTACCACCTGTGGATTTACAGAATGCCTTATCCACCATCATGGTATTCCACACAGCATTGCTTCTGATCAAGGAACCCACTTCATAGCAAATGAAGCGCAGAAATGGGCACATGCTCATGGAATTCCCTGGTCTTACCATGCTCCTTATCATTCAGAGGTGGCTGGGTTGATATAATGGTGGAGTAGACTTTTGTTTTCCTTTTTTTTTTTTTTTTCACATGGGCATGTACCAGGAACTGAATCTGCATCTTCGGCATGGTGGCAGGCAAGAACTTTGCCTGCTGAGCCACCATGGCCCACCCTGGAATGGCCTTTTGAAGACTCAATTACAGCACCAACCAGGTAGCAATACCTTACAGGGCTAGGGCAATGTTCTCCAGGAGACTTGTATGCTCTGAATCACCGTCCACTCTATAGTATTGTTTCTCCCATAGCCAGGATTCACAGATCCAGGAATAAAGGGGTGGGAATGGGAGTGATACCACTCACTATCACCCCTATTATTCACTAGAAAAAAAATTGATTTCTGTCCCTGCATCCTTAAGTTCTGCTCGTCTACAGGACTTAGTTCCAAAAGAAGGAATTCTCCTACAAGGAGACACAACAATGATTCCACTGAAATGGAAGGTTAGACTGCTATCTGGTTACTTTGGGCTTCTCATGCCTCTGAGTCAACAAGCAAGGAAGGGGATTACAGTACTGGCTAGGGAGATTGATCCTGACTTTCAAGGGGAATTAGGACTTCAACTACACAATGGTGGCAAAGAACAGTTTTCCTGGAATACAGGAGAGCCCCTTAGGGTGTCTCTCGGTACTACCATACCTTGTGATTGAACTAAATGGAAAGCTGCAACAACCCAATCTAGGCAGGACTGCCAATGGCCCAGAAACTTCAAGAATGAAGGTTTGGGTCACCACAAAGCAAAGAACCATGGTCATCTGAGGTGCTTGCTGAGGGCAAAGGGAACACGGAATGCATAGTGAAAGAAGTTATTAATAGATTTGAATTATGGCCATGTGACCAGTTATAGAAATGAGGACTGTGTTGGTATGAATATTCACTCCTTGCTTTGCTATGCATATGTTTGTATTTGTACATAAATAACTTTTTTTCTCTATTTGTCCCCTTATATGACATAAGTTGTATTGTTCATGTCATAGTGTTTAAGTTATAGAATATTAAGTCAAGGGTTGATATTCTTGCACCCTATTCTGGAGAGATTTAGTGCATTTCTAGTTGTATGCAGGACAGTTGAGCACTGTAATGTGAAAAATGTGTCTGTTTTTCTCTTCTGTTTAGAGATTAAGTATGGTTTAAGGCGATGTGTATAGCAGCCAAGTTGACAAGGGGTGGACTGTTATGGTTAGATCCATGTGCCAACTTAGCCAGGTGATGGTGCCCAGTTGTCCACGTAAGCAAGCACTGGCTTAACCCTTACTGAAAGAGCACTTCATGGCTGGTTAATATACTAGAAGCCTGGTTTATTAAATCATTAGCATGTTGATTGCATCCATAGCTAATTACATCAGCATTCAGCCAAGGGGAGTATATTCTGCAATTAGTAACATTTAATCTAATCAGTTGATGGCTTTAAGGGAGAAATCAGAAGAGAGAATCTCCTGGCTTCATCCGAGACCTTCATCAGAGCCATCAGCTCATGGCTTGCACTATAGAATTTAGACTCAGGCATGCCTACAGTTGCATGAGACACTTTTATAAAATCTCATATTACAGCTATCTCCTATTGGTACTGTTTCTTTAGAGAAGCATAACTAATACATCTACTATAAAGAAAGTTAAGAAATTTTAATTAGGGAACTTGAAATTCCTTTCATGAAGGTGCTATTAGTATTCATTTAGTCTGTCAACAAATATTTATTGTGTAATTAAAAGTTTCCATGCACTGTTAGAACACAAATACAGAAAAAAAAACAGACACCCCTCCTCATTAAGATATTCATGGCTGAATTAGGAGATGGCCCCAAGAATAATTATAGTATAAACAAATAATTACTTAATTGGAAGATTGTACAAAGTACAATGGAATTATATGCAAAGAAGCATCTAAATCCATCAGGGAAAACTAAGGAATGCCTCACAGTGGTAGGGGTTTTCCAGGGAAGTAATTAGGGCAAAGGAATTCCAGGGAGAGGAACAAGATTAAAAGACACAGAAGTTGAAAACTACAAAATGTTGTAGGAAGTATGAGCATTATTAGCATAAAAGAAAGTGTTGGGGAAGAGAGAGAATATGAACCAGAGCATGCAAGTAGCTCTCAGATCACAAAGGGAATTTCATATCATGTAAATTAGTAGAGAAATAACAGATATCAAATGTATGTATTACAAAGATAAGTTTGGTGGTTTGTGATTAATTGATATGTGTTGAAAGAGATGTAGAGATATCAATAAGAAGACTATTTTAAGAGCCCAATCAAAAGATAACATAAATCAGAAGAATAAGATTCTTACCCTTCTCAATAGAGAAGAGATATAAAAAAGGTACTTAAAAGAGTGAATTAATAGGACCTGCTGATTAGTTATTAGTAATGATAAGTAATTCTGGTAGCAGTAGTCTCTGTAATGAGAAATGCAAGAAAAGGATGCATGTATAAGTCTAGGTCCAATGAGGAGGCACAAACGACACAGTAATATTAATGGGAAAGTTTAATATATGGACTTATCAAGTGCAACAGGGATTACTTACTAAGAGGACTACAGGAAGGGCAGCTATAGGGAGGAGCCATTACATCTTGAGTACTGTTCTATATTAGTGCTCTTATAGTGCATGGAAACATTTAAGCCCTCAATAAATATTTGTTGAAAGACTGAATGAATACTAAAGGCAATGTACCGAAGGAAGGAAAAAGTCTGGAAGAAGCTCCCACTCCTACCCAGGCTTGAGATTCTGACCTTAATGGAGAGGAGGCAGTCATGACCCAGTAAATGATAGAGACGTTTGCTGAGGTGTCACACTGGAAAGACACACCAGTAATACAATCTCTGGGATACTGAGGAAAGACACCCACATGTAGGTGCCATGCTACTGAATTTTCTGGAAAGTCACCCTTCAGATGTTGAAGGAAGCTGTCCATGGGAAAGTGCTATATCCTGCTGGCCACTGGCTGTGGTATATTATTGGAGTCTAGCAAGAGGGACACGTTTGAACTAGAAAGAGAATAAAAGGACTCTGCACCCTTTACTGACAAAGTTTAACATCATTCCAGCTGGCAAAGGAAAAGTGTTCATAGGGTCCAGCTCCATTATCAAAGAGAAGGCAAAGAGGGATGATTTTGGAGCTGGGAAGCACTAAACTGACTACTGGCACATCACATGGAGGCAGAAAGTGAATTCTGAAGTGCCTTTTGGGATTGAGTTGAGTTGGAGGTGTCCTTTGGGATACCTACATTGGATTAATGATTTATGAAATCTAAAGAGAGGTTTGAGTTGGAGATACTGATTTTTAGAATTACCAACAGAGAGGTTGTAGATATAGCCTTGGGTGTGGGTGAAATTGTCCATAAAATGGATTGCTTAAAAAGAAAACATGGGCAAGGACACATGGGAAAAAGAGCACATACAAAGGAGAGAGACTTCTAGGAAGATGGAAGAATAGGATAGGCTGAGTTTACCCCTGCTCCAAGGAACACCTAAAGAAGGGACAGAAAAACAACTGGAACAGCAGTTCAAGGATGAGAGTAGCCTGAGATGGTCTACTATACTACATAGGAAGGTCCTGAATGAAAAAGCTAAGGAATTGAGACATAGAGAAAGGGAAGACGGGGCTCTTTGGGGGCTCTACTGGGGTCAAAGGCCATACCCAGGAAAGTGCCTGCCCCTTTGCTAGCTTGGGAGATCAGCTCCCCTCAGCCTCACAGCCAAGAGATCTCATGGAGAACCAGAAGCCAGTAAACTTGTTTTCCCTGCTCATAGAGACCATCCTGTGTAGATCTAGATGCTGTCTGTCTACACTAGAGTACAGAGCCTACTAGACCCTTTCTATATGGAGGCCCCGAGTGCTCAGGATTCTCAGGATTGCACAGACAGGGAAATGGGGCAAGGAAGCAAATCAAACCACACTACCCTCTGCAACTGCCACATGCCTACATGACCCCACTGCACACACCCATGCCCCCATGCAGCATACCACTCCCCGCCCTGTGCCACACCTAGCCAGTATGCATTTCCAACTTGACTGTGGACTGAGGCAGCTGGCATACCCAGTCCCACAACCCAAAGTCATTCTAAGAGGGATCATGTAGGCCACCAGTCCCATCAGGCCCACAAGTAGAAACACCACAGAAGTACACACTAAACACTTCCTAGCCCTGGAGTTGGTGACTTACAACATGCACTGGGACCAGAGGACCAGGCTGGAATTTCACAGGGTCTCCATCCAACTCACCCAGCTGCTGCAGTCAGAGAGAGGCTGGCCTGAGAGGAAGAGGAGGCCCAAGAATGCCATCTGCTGGAAAGAAATGAAAGTCTGGCAAACTGCATATTTTTATAGCTTCAAACACATCCTCAAGTAGAATTGCATCCCGTTGGTGTGATCTGGGCCTTGGTTTGGCAGGGAATTACTAATGAACCAAGTGCAAAAGAAGACTTCAATACAAATCCAAGCAAATACAAAGAGTTAGACAATTGCAGGAAATCAACTTCCAAAATAACCCTATCAAGATCATTAAATGCTTCAAAATCAACAGAAAGTCACAAAGCACATGAAGATGTAGGCAGATATAACCTTATGACCAAATAAAAACACACAGGAGACACATACTTTGGAACAACTAATCAAAAATGTTCATACAAATCTTTTGAATAAATTCAATGGGTTAGCTAATGACATAAAAGATTTTATGAAGACATAAGAAAAGCATAAAAAAAAGAATTTGAGAGTATTAGTAGAAAAATAGCAGCTATCACAAAGATGAAAGAGACAATAGACACATTAAAACTATACTAGAGACACACAAAAAGAGATTTTAAAAGGCAGAAGAAAGAACAAGTGAACTAGAGGACAGAACAGATGATTTTGAATGCACAAAAGAAAAAATGGCAAAAAAGATGGAAAATTTGAATTGGATTGCAAGGGAATTATTGACAACATGAAGTAGTACGCACATATAAGAATCATGAGTGTCCCAGAAGGAGAAGAGAAAAGTAAAGGTCTAGGAAGATTAGTTGGGGAGAAAATGGGTGAAAACTTCCCAACCCCTATAAAAGCCATAAATATGCAAATCAAAGAAGCCCAACAAACCCCAGACATGATAAATGTAAACAGGCCTACTCCAAGACATGTTCTAGACAGTCTGTCAAATGTTGAAGAGAAGCAGAAAGTCCTGAAAGAGACAAGAGTATAGCAACTCACGACAAATAAGGGAAACCATATAAGACCAAGTTTGAACTACTCAACAAGCAACACAGAGTCTAGAAGGCAGTGCTATGATATATTTAAGATCCTGAAAGTAAAAGACTTCCAGCTAACAATTTTGTAGCTAGCCAAATCCTTCTTCAAAAGTAAGAGAGAGATTAGAATTTTCATAGACAGATGAAGGCTGAGATGATTTGTCAAGAAGAGACCAGTCCCACAAAAATACTATAAGGGGTACTGTTGGCTGAGAAGAAAAAGACATGAGAGGGAGATCTGGGGGAGGACATAGAATCGAAGAGTTCAAATAAGGGTAACTTAAAGGATAAAAAGAGAAAGAGGCAAAAGAATATATAGATCTGACAAATAAAAGCCAAAGAATAAGATGTTAGATTCAAGAAATACCTTCACAATAATAACTTTGAATGTTATCAGATTAAACTCATGAATTAAAAGATACAGATTGGAAGAATGAATTAAGAAATATGATCCATCTTTATGCTGCTTACAAAAGACTCATCTTTGACCCAAGGATGCAAATCAATTGAAAGTAAAAGGATGGAAAAAGATGTTCCATGCAAGCTGTAATGAAAAGAAAGCAAGAGTAGCTATAATAGTACCAGATGAAATAGATTTTAAATATAAAGATGCCATAAGAGACAAGGAAGGACACTCCATAGTAGTAACAGGGACAATTCACCAAGAAGAAATAACAATATTAAATGTTTATGCTCCCAATCAATGAGCTCCAAAATACATGAGACAAACATTGGCAAAACTGAAGGGAACCATGGATGTTTCAACAATTATAGTTGGAGACTTCAATACACCACTTACCTCTATATATAGAACAACCAGACAGAGGATCAACAAGGAAATAGAAAACTTAAACAATTTGATAAGTTAACTAGACCTATCAGACAAATATAGATTGTTATACCCCAAAATACCAGGATATACATTCTTCTTTAGTACTCATGGAACATTCTCAAGGATAGATCATATGGTTGGGCACAAAACAGGTCTTTACAAATTTAAAAACACTGAAATTATTCAAAGGGCTTTCTCAGATCACAAAAGAATGAAGCTGGGAATTAATAACCACCAAAGAATGAGAACTTTTACAAATATATAGGGATTAAATAATGTACTCTTAAACAATCTGTGGGACAAAGAAGAAATTGCTAGAGATTTTGGTAAATATCTGGAGACAAATGAAAATGAGAATACAACATAACAGAACATACAGGATGTGGCAAAGGCAGAGCTGAGAGGGAAAGTTATCGCCCTAAAACCTTTGTTAAAAAATAAGAAAGAGGGAAGGCCACAGTAACTCAGCAGGCAGAGTTCTTGCTTGCCATGCTGGAGACCCAAGTTTGCTTCCAGGTACCCACCCATGCAAATAAATAAATAAATAAAAATAAGAAGAAGAAGAAGAAGAAAGACCAAAAGCAGGGACTTAACTGCTCATGTGAAGGAACTAGAGAAAGAACAGCAAACTAACCCCAAAGAAAATAGAAGAAGAGAGATAGCAAAGGTTGCAGCAGAAATAAAGGAATTGGGGGGAAAAAAACCAAGAGAAAGAATCAATAAAACCAAAAGTTGGTTCTTTGAGAAAATCAATAAAATTGATGGACTGCTAGTTGGGCGGACAAAGAAACAAAAAAGAGAGTCGATCTAAATAAAAAATCACAAGTGAGAGGGGGGATGTTACCATGAACCCTGAAGGAAAAAAAAATCATAAGGTGATACTACAAACAACTATACACCAACAAACTAGAGAACTTAGATGAAATGGATTAATTTGTGTCCTAGAAACACATGAACAAGCTATCCTGGCTTGAGAAGAAATAGATCTCAGCAAACTAATCACATATAAAGAGATTCAATAAGTCATCAAAAATCTTCCTACAAAGAAAAGTTCAGGGCTAGATGACCCCACAGAATAATTTTATCAAACATTCCAGAAAGAGCTAATACCAATCCTATTCAAACTCTTCAAAAAATTGAGGAAAAAGGAACACTATGTAACTCATTTTATGATGCTAACATCACTCTAATACCAAAACTGTTTAAAGATGCTACAAGAGAGGAAAACCACAGGTCCATCTCTGGAATGAACATAGGTGCAAAAATTCTCCCACAAAATACTGGCAATTCAAATCCAATGGCACATTAAGAGAATTATATACCATGACCAAATGGGGTTTATACCAGGAATGCAAGGGTGGTTCAACACAAGAAAAATCAATTAATGTAATACCACACATTAACAAACTGAAAGGGAAAATCACTTGATCATCTTGATTGATACTGAATAAGCATTTGATAAAATTCAGCACCCTGTAGTGATAAAAACACTTCAAAATGTAAGGAATTAAAGGAAGCTTCCTCAATATGATAAGAGACATATATGAAAAAACCATAGCCAGTATTGTACTCAATGGGGAGAGAATGAAAGCCTTCATCCTAAGATTGGGAACAAGACAAAAGTGCCCTGTGTCATGACTATTATTCAACACTGTACTAGAAATTCTAGCTAGAGCAATATGACAGGAAAAGGAAATAGAAGGCATCCAAATCTGAAAGAAAGAAGTAAAACTCATTATTTGAAGACTCCATGATACTACAGAAAAATCCTGAGAAATCTACAATAAAACTTCTTAAGTAATAAGCAAATTCAGCAAAGCAGCAGGATAGAAGATTAATGTGCAAAAATCAGTAATGTTTCTATACACAAGCAATGACCTGAGGAGACAGTGAAGGAAAAAATTTCATTCAAAATAGCAACAAAAGAATCAGATACCCAAGAAAAAAATTAACTAGGGATGAAAAAAACCTGTACACAGAAAACTAAATAACATTGCTAACAGAAATCAAAGAAGATTTAAATAATTAGAAAGCCATTCCCTGCTCATGAATCAGAAGGGAAAATGTATGTAAGATGTCAATTGTACCCAAATTGATCGATATATTTAGTGCAATACCAATAAAAATTCCAACAAGCTACTTTGAAGAATTGGAAAAGCTAGTTATCAAATTCATTTGGAAGAGAAAGAGACCTTGAATAGTTAAAATATCCTAAAAAAGAACATAGTGAGAGGATTAACACTTCCTGATTTTAAAGCTTAACACAAAGCCACAGCGTTCAAAATAGTATGGTACTTGGAAAAATAATGAAATGTGACTCTAACATACAGCAAACAGACAACAAAAAAAGTAGCATGGTACTGGCACAAAGAGAACTATTGACCAATGGAATCAAATCAAGAGTGTGGAGACAGACCACCAAATCTATGGTCAACTGATCTTTGACAAGGTCCCCAAATCCACTGAACTGGGACAGAATAGTCTTTTCAATAAATGGCATAAGAGACTCGGATATCAATAGCCAAAGGAAAGAAAGAGGACCCTTACCTTATACCCTATACAAAAATTAACTCAAAGGGACTCAAAGACCTAAGTATAAGAACTGGTACTATAAAAATCCTAGAAGAAATTATAGGGAAACATCTTCAAGACCTAGTAATATGAGATAGCTTCATAAATTTTACACCCAAAGCACAAGAAATGAAAGAAAATATATAAATGGGAACTCCTCAAAATCAAATGCATCTATGCCTCAAATTACTACATCAAAAAGGTGAAGAGACAGCCAACTCAATGGGAGAAAATATTTGGAAATCACATATTAGATAAAGAGTTTGGTATCCTGTATATATAAGGAAATCATACAACTCAACAACAAATAACAAACAACTCAATTATAAAATGGGCTAAAGATATGAATAGACATTTTTCCCAAGAGCAAATACAGATGGATAAAATGTACATGAAGAGATGCTCATTTCATTAGCTAAGGGAAAAGCAGATCAAGACTACAATGAGGTATCCCCTCACACCCATAAGTATGGCTGATATTAAAAAGGAAACTGAAAATGTTGAAGAAGTGGAGAAAGTGGAACACTTATGCACTGTTGGTGGGAATGTATAATGGCATAGTCACTATGAGGACAGTTTTGGTGGTTTCTTATAAAACTAAACATCAAATTTCCCTATGACCCAGCAATACCAGTACTCAGTATATAGCCAGAAGAGGTGAAAGCAGTGACACAAACAGACATTTGCACACTGATGTTCATAGCAACATTATTCAATATTGCTGAAATATGGAAACAACCCAAATGTCCATCAACAGATAGGTGGATAAACAAAATGTGATATATACATTCAACAGTACATTATGCAGCAGTAAGACAAAATGCAATTCCGAATCATATAACATGGATGAACTTTGAGGTCACAATGCTAAGGTTTTTTTTTCTTGTTTCTTTGCTTTTAATATTTTTATTGAGACGTCATCATACACATACAGTCCATAAATGGTACACAATCAGTGGCTTACAATAGCATCATATAGTGTGTATTTGTTCTAGTTTGCTAACTGCCAGAATGCAATACACCAGAAATAGAATGGCTTTTAAAGGGGGGAATTAAATAAGTTGCTAGTTTACAGTTCTAAGGCTAAGAAAATGTCCCAATTAAAACAGGTCTATAGAAATGTCCAATCAAAGGCATCCAGGGAAAGATACCTTGGTTCAAGAAGGCTGATGAAGCTCAGGATTTCTCTCTCAAGTGAGAAGGCACCGAGAGAACACGGTCAGGGTTTCTTGCTCATTGGAAAGGCATGTGGTGAACACAGTGTCATCTGCTAGCTTTCTCTCCTTACTTCCTGTTTCATGAAGCTCCCCAGGAGGCATTTTTCTTCTTCATCTCCAAAGGTCACTGGCTGGTAGACTCTCTGCTTCCCGTGGCTATGTCATTCTCTGCTCTCTCAGAAATCTCTCACTTTCTCTAAAATGTTTCCTCTTTTATAAGATTCCAATAAACTAATCAAGACCCACCCAAATGGGTAGAGACACGCCTTCACCTAATCCAGTTTAACAACCACTCTTGATTAAATCACATCTCCGGGGAGATGATCTAATTACAGTTTCCAACATACAACACTGAATAGGGATTGGAAGAAATGGCTGCCTTTACAAATTGGGATTAGGATTA
This sequence comes from Tamandua tetradactyla, assembly GCF_023851605.1. NCBI lineage: Eukaryota > Metazoa > Chordata > Mammalia > Pilosa > Myrmecophagidae > Tamandua > Tamandua tetradactyla. Next base: position 82,686,362 of record NC_135333.1, on the reverse strand, counting down.
AAATGTGGCTTTTCTAGGGTACATATATCATTTTAAAGCAGCACCATATTCATCACCATGATCACTTTTAGAATTTTTGCATCTCTACAGAAAAAGAAATAAAAAAGAAAAAACTCATATATCCCATACACCTTAACCCTCCTTCTCATTCACCACTAGAACTTTGACCTACCCAATTTTTTACCCTTTATCCCCTATTATTTATTTATTTTTTCTTCATCTGTCCATACCCTGGATTAAAGGAGCAGCAGACACGAAGTTTTCACAATTACACACCCACAGTATAAAAGCTTTGTAGTTATACAATTGTCTTCAAGAATCAAGGCTACTGGAACACAGCTCAACAGTTTCAGGTACTTTCCTCTAGTCATTCCAACACACAATAAACTAAAAAAGGATATCTACTTAATGCATAAGAATAAACTCTAAGATAACTCAATTTGAAATATCTCAGTCATTGAAGTTTTATTCTGTTTCATTTCTCTTCCCCTTATTGATCAAGAAGACTTTCTGAATCCCATGATGCTGGGTCCTGGCTCATCCCAGGAATCCTGTGCCACATTGCCAGGGAGATTTACACCCCTGGATGTCATAGCCCCTGTAGAGGGAAGGGCAATGAATTCACTTGCTGAATTTGCCTAGAAAGAGTGGCCACATCTGAACAACAAAAGTGGTTCTTTGGGGGTAACTTTTAGGCATAATTATAAGCAGGCTTAGCTTCTCCTTTGCAGGAATAAGTTTCATAGGGGTGAAACCAAGATCAGGGGCTCGACCTATTGAATTGGTTGTCCTCATTGCTTGTAAGAATACCAGGAATTCCCCAGATGGGGAAGTTGAATATTTTCCCCTTTCTCCTTCATCCCCAAGGGGACTTTGCAAACACTTCTTTATTCTTTGGGATTTATTATCCCAAATTACTCTGGGATATATCATGGCATCACACTAAGCTGTATAAACCAAAAGTAGCTCACAGCATATTCAAGATAGCATGTAATTATGGTGCTCAAATAAGCTGGTCATTTAAGTTAAATTAGATAAAGTACTACCCAAAACATAAATTTTGCATCAAATAAACATCCCTTCCTTTGATCTCAGACATAAGTTGAAATTCTAAAATATGGACCATATCATCTTCTAACCTGCATTCTGATTTACCTTAGTCCTATCCAGATCAGTTTCATTCATAACTCTACTTGAAATGTGATCACATTTTCAACTTTCTTAAGTTGATGTATGGGGTAATGCTGAGTTTCCTAGCTTCGGGGCTCTAATTCAGAGTGTTACGTGTCACATACATACATGAAGTCTCAGGGAATGACCAGATTGTGCTCAAAGAGCTCAGTAACTCAGAATTTAGAAAAACAGTTACAAATCCTGCTTATATGTGACTGCTGTAAGAACTTACAGTCTACAAATTAAGCCAGACTCAGAGGAGTTGAGATGCCTCTCCCTGGAGAAAGTTTGTTAATTAATGAACAAAAATGAATGGTGGAATTTCCATCTACTCTGAAGTACATTTTACTATACCACTCAACTCACATATAGTTGATTGATAAATTTTGGGAGGTTTAAAGGAACCCAGAGCCATGATTCTCACATAGTGGTCTATAAACCAGTAGTATCAGAGTCACATGAAGGAAAACTTTCAGAGGATGCTTTATGAGCTAACATAAATCACAGGGGAGTTGAGCAGTCCACAGTAGACTTTTTTCACTGAAAGCAGATTGCCCTTCTCACTGTTTTACATAGTCAGTTTCTGTTTCTTACATGATTCAAAGAGGAGTTATGCCATAATAAAATTTTGGAAGTTCTACTTTAGTCCAGCCCATTCCTTTTAAAGATGAGGAATCTGGGGAATAAGAGAGGACAGTGACTTGTCCAAAATGTCAGGGCTCATCTGTCATTAGAACACAGGTCTTAGTTCACTACCAATAACACTCTCTTTAGTTTATCAATCCCACCAATTAAATACTCATGTTACTTGCAATTTTAATCTAAACAATGTTTACCTTGGCCTCTGGCCCTTTCTCTACATGGTGACATTCTACATCTTCCTTTGTAGAAAATCAAGAAGAGATATGTCTGTGACTTCTTACACATTTGCTTAGCAGAAACATATTCAGAAGTCCTTGGGAAACTATTGTAATGATTTTTCAGTTTCATAAACAAGGAAAGGTGCTCAAGAAACTGATTGAATGCACTCTTTTACCATATCAATGTCCTAACTCCTCAAGCCAGATTACTTCCTATTCCTTTCATAAAGAAAAAAAATCCTTAATACCCCTTGGGAAATAGTCCTCAGTGTCTTCTCAGTTTCGCCATAAAAAAACAAATAAGCAAAACAAATAAAAAATTTTATGGTTCAGCTTGAGGTTTTAGGGATACAACTATTAGAATAACTAATGCATTTCCTAATATAACTTATATGGACAACTTTTTGAACACCATATGGAACCTTGAGTAGGGCATAAGATTGTGTACGTTTGTCCACAGTGATGCCTTTATAAATCCCAGAGTGATTTGAACAGTGAATAAAAAAGCATTTGCAAAGTCCCCTTGGGGGAATGGTAAGAAAGGAGGAAAATTCAACTTCCCCATGTGGAGAATTCCTGATATTCTCACAAGCTGTGGGGACAACCAAATCAACAAGCTGAGTCCTCATTCTTGGACTCAGGTTTTATATGAAACCTATCCCTGCAAAGGACAGGCTAAGCTTACTTAAAATTAGGCCTAAGAGTCTACCCCCAGAGAACCTCTTTTGTTGTTCAGATGTGGCCTCTCTCTCTCTCTCTCAGCCAACATGACAAGAAAACTCACTGACCTCCCTCTCTCTACGTGGGACATGACTCCCAGGGGTGTAAACCTTCCAGGCAACATGGGACAGAAATCCTAGAATGAGCTTGGACTCAGATCAAGGTATTGAGAAAACCTTCTAGACCAAAAGGGGGAAGAGAGAAATGAGACAAAATAAAGTGTCAATGGCTGAGAGATTTCACACAGAGTTGAGAGGTTATCCTGGAAGTTATTCTTATACATTATATAGACATCACTTTTTTACCTTATACTTAATAAGGTATATTAGACAGGCTGGAGGGAAGTGACTAAAAATGTAGAGCTGTGTTTCAGTAGCCATGTTTCTTGAATATGATTGTATAATCATATATACAATCATGTATAATCATGTATAAAAGTATAATGATATAGCTTTTGCAATGTGACTGTGTAATTGTGAAAATCTTGTGTCCCATCCTTCTTTTATCTCTGGTATGGACAGATGAGTAAAACATAGGGATTAAAAATAAATAAACAATGTGGGAGTGAATTTTAAAATAAATTTAGTTGATTGAAATGCTAGAAATCAATGAAAGGGAGTGATAATGGGGTATAGAAAAAAATAGGGGAAACAAAGGCTAAAATATATTGGGTAGATGGAAATACTAGCAATCAATGGTGGGGGTAAGGGTATGATATGTATAATGTTTTGTTTTTTTCTTTTTATTTCTTTTTCTGAATTGATGCAAATGTTCTAAGAAATGATCATGGTGATGAATATACAACTATGTGATATTGTAAGTTACTGACTACATACCAAGAATGGAATGATCATATGGTTAGAATGTTCATTTTTGTATATTGTTATGTTTTAAAAAAATTAGAAAAAAAGAATCACCTTAGGAGAATTTTGCAAAGTATATATGCCCTTGAGTCATCCAAGATGCCTTGATATATCATTAGATCTGGGTGAAGAGAATGGGAAAAGTAGAAAAAGGAAAAGGAATTATGAATTTTTAAAGTCTCTTCAGGTGTCTTTGTCATGCTGTTTCAACAACTGATTCAAATGGACTTCCTATTTTACAGTCTTCTTATTTATTCTTCTATGAAAAAGGCAAATTTTATGTATTATTTTTAAGTTTTAACTTCTGTATGTCATTAACTAGAAGGACACTATGGAAAGCATGTTGATAATTAAAAATTAAAAAGTGTTCAAAGTCTAATAATTAATAACAGATATAAAATGACCTAAGTTGGCCTTACCAAAGCTTGACAGCCCTTCTAGTAAGAATTGGAGATATAAATAAAAGACTGGAAATGTACCATAGAAAATATTTGTTAACTAAAACTTGGATCAGGGAAAGTTGATTTTTTACTGTTTCATTTTGCTGAAATTTGCATTTTGCTCTCTGCTGCTCTGATGACGTGAAGGGAGAAAAAGCAGTTGTCTACTGAGGAGATTCCAGGTAACTGTAGAACCATCAGATTTCTGGGGCCAATATCAAATCTGGGCAGATTCTATAACCACATGGTGGCTTAACCTGCTAAGTGACTTTCAATGTTGTTGTAAAGTGAAATCAAATATTTGTCTTACAAAAAAACATTTGTTTCTTAGTTCATTGTCCAGACTTATGTCTCAGAGTGCATGCCACCTGTTCCCACCACTCCCATACAATCCAACAATTGTCATTGTAAGCATGGTAACTGAGTAGGACCAGTATAAAATTTACACTGGGATGAGGTGTGTGAGATGTTCACCCCTTCTTTCTACTGAAAAAGAACAGGCTCTACATAAAACATGGTGCACAGAGTAAAGACATAGTACATGGTAAAAATTCCAGGGTGGGAGTCTTTACGCTGTGCTTAAAGAAGGCTACATGCACCCCAGAGAGAACACAAGATAGCTCATTGGGTGCAGAAAGACATTATTAGAAAATTATTTTAAATGCTTTCACCATTCTTTTGTCATTTTTATTTTCATGTATGTTTTAGAGTAAACAAAATATATTAATGCAGTAGTACACATTTATACATACATATACACATATAATTTGGCCATACAACTTTTTACTAAAAGTAATTAAAAATCAAAAAGAAAGAAGTTTGGACACTACAGATCTTGTGCATAGAACTCTTAACTCTTCCAGTATTCAACATTTAATGGGCACTGTAAATTATTGTTAAAACAAAACAAAATTACTCATCACATAAAATGAATGCTGTTAAACAGATTAGCATTGGCTTTGTAGTTGTTTTTTTTTTTACTAAACTCGAAAATAGCTTTGGTTTTAAAATTGCATTAGAGCTATAAACATAGGTATTTATACCTAATTTTATCTCTGTAAATATCTAAGTAATATTACTATAAATATTTTGTCAACATTTTTGGTCTATGAGGATTTCTTTCCTATAAAAGGGATCTACACATTTGTTGAGTTTGAAAAACACTTTTTTAAATCCGTAGATGAAGTCAATTTTACACCATAGATGAAGCTGGCTTTGCCAGCCTAGTCTAAGTGGAAAAACCAAAACTGAAAATTCAATTTAAAGTTAAGGAAAATCTAACATAATTTCAAAGGGGTGACTTGGAAAATACAGGGACAAGAATTTAAGAAAAACTTGAATGCATCTAGAAAGAAATGAATTCAGAAACATAGGTAACAATGGAGAATGTTACAAATTGCCACATTCCCTAGTCAAGAGAGGATGGTAATTTCCATGAATAACATACACATCATATATAAGCATCAAACCTGTGTAAGGTATTGTGCTGGGAATACATCAGGGTGGGGGAATTAAGTCTACACTGTTGATAAATATATTACATGGAAACAAATTTACCATTTCTTTAATGAGTGTAATAAATCTTTAACATGTACTCATTTTATATTTGTAAGAATGTCATTTTTTTTTTTTAACATGGGCAGGCACTGGGAAAGGAACTCAGGACTCCAGTATGGCAGGCAAGAACTCTGCCTGCTGAGCCACCGTAGCCCAACCAGAATGTCTTTATTTTAACATTATTAAAGTCACATTTTGAGAGTCTGGGGAAATTCTGTGAAGATAAGCAAGTAGACATACCAGTTGGACAAACTGAATCATGTTGCCTGGGTGGAGCCCCTCACTGATTCTAAGGACCAGGCACGTCTTTTCTTGCCTCCTAGAATGAATCCCAGGGGTAATCAAATTTACCATCATAGACTTTCTAGCTCTCTGTTTTGTTTTCTTGACTTTATTTTGCCTCTGTTCCTGATGCTTGGGCAACTTTGATTCTGATTCTTATTTTCTAACCCATTACGGGCACGATGAGTAGGAATACAGTTTTACTGCTTATCCATTTTGTAGAAGGTGCCATGTTAAAAAAATAAAATAAACCTGTCAAGGTTTATTCTCTGACAGGTGATAGGTGACAAATTATATTGTTTGTCTTTTTGTTTGTTGTTGTATCTGGTTGTCTCACTTCCATTGAGAAAAAAATAGCCTTTGGAGATCTGGGCTTTTTCTTATCAACAAGGATTTGCCTGAAGATTCTGTAAATTGGGCTTTCTACATAGAAGGAAAGTCTCAGATAGCAAGGATTTTACCAGTTACTTCTACCTATTAATACTTCAAGTAACAGAGTCATGGATATCCAAGAAGCAGTGAAATAACTGATTCAAATTGATAAAAAAAAGTCTAGTTATGATTATTTGTTGGGAACAATTTTAATATAAATTTTAAGGTGTACACGATGAAGCACTCTCTTCTTTATCTATCACTAAATTTTAATTTATTACAATATGCTCTAAATGACATTATTTCCATTGATACCTTATAATTCAGGCACAAGAATTTTAAAAAATAAATTGTAGAAATTTAGTAGAAAAAAGAAAAAGTCACTTTTCTTTTAATGGTAACATAGTCATTTGCATAGGATCAATAAGAATCATCTGCATTCCTTCTGACAAGGATGTAATTTGATATTCCAGTGTGCCACCAAATAGTTTATATTTTCTGAAACTTAAGATATGAAAGTATATTTAATTAATCAGATATGATAAGCCCACAATTTCTAAATAAAGGCTGTAATTAGTTTATAGACTCAATGCTACAAATCCCTCCTAAGAAATTTGTTTAGTACTTGTTCTGTGGCTAAGGGAATTTCTCCAGGTAGAAGGGAAATTATATTATCTAAAAACCTAGATTTGTGGGAATTCATTAGAAGCACTGAAAATTGTAAATATTTGGGGTAAATATAAGACTAACTTCCCTCTTAATTCATTAACCATACATATGATTATTTAAAGAAAAACTATAATATCATCTCCTTGGATTTACGATATATATAGATGTCATATATATGACAATTAAAGCATAAGGATCATGGGGAGAAGGTTCTCAGTGAACGTACACAGTTGCAGAGTTTCTACATCTTACGTAAAGCAGTATAATATTAATTCTAAGTGTACTTTTAAAGTTAAGATTGTAAATGTAATCCCTAGAAAAATCACTAAAAACAAATAATGATAAGTAATTATTTAGCAATGTAATAAATATTGCTAAAAAGCCAGTAGATAAAATATATGAAATTCTATAAATATTCAAATAATTGAAAAGAAGCAAGGAAAAAAGGAATAGAGGAATGAAGAACAGAGGAAAAACAGAAACAAATCATAAAATGATAGGCATAAATACAATCACATCAATAATTCCACCAAATATTAACTAAGTAATATAAAGGCAGAGTTTTCAAAATGGATAGAAAAGTAAGAATAAATTATATGCTTACCAAAAGATATATATTTTATATATACATAAATATATATATTTATCTTCATATTTAAAGAGATAAACTGAAATTAAATGGATGGTAAAAATATATATGCCAAGCAAAAGTCAGCATGAGGAAATGCTGGAATGTCTATATTAATATTAGATAAATTAACCTCAAGACAAGAATATTATTGGGGCAAAAATCATAATAAAGTGTGAGGGCCAAGATGTCAGCTTATTAAGGTGTGTGATTTAGTTCATATTCCAGAACAGCTAGTAAATAGCCAGGAACAGTACAGAATAACTGCTAGGGCCACGTCAGTGACCAGACACACAGAGTACCCCAGTCTGGACCAGCTGGACTGGCTGTGAGCCCACCCAGAACCATGAGTCCCCCAAGCTGCAGTGGCCAGTGCCCCTCCCCCACAGGCTGAGTCACAGAGGGGAAAGGAAAGAGAGTTTACCAGCAGCAGGGGCTGGGCACAACCAAGCTCCAATTGTGGAATTAATTAACAAATTCTAACTACTAAAAATGGGCCCCCAGTGCAGTTGAACCTTGAGTAAAAGCTGAGGTTGCTGGTCTCTGTCCCAGCACAGAGGGGGCAGGGCTGACAGAAAAAGAAGAAAGAAAAAACAACAGGCTTTTTTGATCAGATAGCGCATAATACTTGAAAGGGTCTGGGCTCTGAAGGAAAGGAGGGGGTACATAGGACCTGGAGATACAAAAAGCAACATACCAACTTAAGCTCTTCAATGGCAAACATGAGGAATGGGAGTCCTGCTCTGAAAAGGATTTTTCTTTTTCTACTTTTTTGGCTGTGTTTCTACAGCTTGACTACTCTTTGGAAACAGCTGCAGGACTTCTCAGGCTCCAATTGCCCCAGGTACAGGCAGAACTAAGCTTTATTGAGTATTTGTCTGGAGGCTGTGCCTTCCCCAGGAGAGGGTTGGGCCCAGCTCAGGTGGAATTCCTCCCTCAAGGAATTCAGACTCCAGGATCTGGAAAACTGAAGTGATTAAAGCCAGCCTATAACCTCTTCTCTGTCTCAATCATGCCTCCAGCAGGGAGAGTCTGCTGAATTAAAGGTACCACATCATCTTATGCTGGTGGAATGCACAGACAGAAAACACCACATACTGGGCAGGATAGGAAAAACACTGAGTCCAGAAGCTTCATAGGAAAGTCTTTCAACCTGCTGGGCCTCATTCTCAGGGAAAACTGATGCAGCTGACTCTTTCCTCCTGAGAGGAGGCCAGTTTGGTCTGGGAAAATCTGACTGGGGTCTACCATACTTAAGCAGACAACCTAAAGGGGGTGGGGAAGAAACAAGAAAACAAGAACAGAAAAATTCTGATTTGTTAAACAAAACCTAAGCTAGAGGTCCAGATAAAACTGAACTGAATGTCAAAGAACAGATAGACAACAAAGTCATCCAGCAAGAAAATTCTAGGTAAAAAAGTGAAAATAATCTCCAGAATAAATTAATTAAGGGAATTAAATGCCTAGAGGCCAGCAAAAACAAAAAACAAAAACAAATCATACTAGGAAAATTGAAGGTATGGCCCAGTCAAAGGAACAAACCAAAAATTCAAATGAGACACAGGAATTGAAAAAATTAATTCAGAATGCTTGAGCAGACATGGAAAACCTCACCAAAAAATCAAATCAATGAATTGAGGGAGGGTATAAAGAAGGCAAGGTATGAACAAAAAGAAGAAATCAAAAGTCTGAAAAAACAAATCACAGAACTTATGGGAATGAAAGACACAGTAGAAGAGATGTAAAAAACAATGGAAACCTACAATGTCAGATTTCAAGAGGAAGAAGATAGGATTAGTGAACTGGAGGATGGGACATCTGAAATCCAACAAGCAAAAGAAAATATAGGGAAAAGAATGGAAAAAAATATGAGCAGGGACTCAGAGAATTGAATGACAACATGAAGTGCATGAATATACATGTTGTGGGTGTCCCAGAAGAAGAGAAGGGAAAAGGCAGAGAAAAACTAATGGAGGAAATTATCACTGAAAATTTCCCAACCCTTATGAAAGTTAAAATTACTGATCCAAGAAGTGTAGTGTACCCCAAAGAGAATAGATCCAAATAGATTTACTCCAGACACTTACTGATCAGAATGTCAGAGGTCAAAGAGAAAGAGAGAATCTTGAAAGCAGCAAGAGAAAAGCAATCCATCACATACAAGGGATGCCCAATAAGACTATACATAGATTTCTCAGCAGAAACCATGGAGGTGAGAAGACAGTGGGATGATATATTTAAGTTACTAAAAGAAAAACTGCCAGTCAAGAATTCTATATCCAGCAAAATTCTTCTTCAAAAATTAGGAGGAAATTAAAACATTTTCAGGCAAAAAAAAAAATCACTGAGAGAATTTGTGACCAAGAAACCAGCTCTGCAAGAAATACTGTAGGTAACACTAGAGACAGCTAGGAAAAGACAGGAGAGAGAGGTGTGGAGAAGAGTGTAGAAATGAAGACTATCAGTAAAGGTAAAAGGAAGAAAAATTAGATATGACATATACAATCCAAAATGCAAAATGGTAGAAGAAAGTACTGCCTGTACACTAATAACACTAAATGTTAATGGATTAAACTCCCCAATCAAAAGACATAGACTAGCAGGATGGATTAAAAAACAGGACCCAACTATATGCTGTCTACAGAAAATGCATCTTAGACCCAAGGATAAACATAGGTTGAAAGTGAAAGACTGGGAAAAGATATTTCATGTAAATAACAATAGGAAAAGAGCAGGAGCAGCTATACTAATACTCAACAAATTAGACCTCAGATGTAAAACAGTTAAAAGAGACAAGAAGACCTAACAATCATAAATATTTATACACTGAGCCAGAGTGCTCCAAAATACATGAAGCAAACACTGAAAATGCTGAAAAGAGAAATAGATGCATTTACCATAATAGTTAGAGACTTCAATTCCCAGCTGTCATCAAGGAACAGAACATCTAGACAGAGGATCAATGAAGAAACAGAGAATTTGAATAAGAAAATAAATACTCTAGACTTAACAGAATATTTATAGAACATCACACCCCACAACAGCAGGATACACCTTTTTCTCAAGTGCTCATGGATCATTCTCAAGGATAGATCATATGCTGTGTCCAAAGAAAGTCTCAATAAATTTAAAAAGATTGAAATCATGCAAAACACTTTCTCACATCATAAAGGAATGAAGTTGGAAATCAGTTACAGGCAGAGGGATAGAAAATTCACAAATATATGAAGGATCAACAACACACTTAAGCAACCAGTGGGTCAAGGAAGAAATTACAAGAGAAATCAGTAAATATCTCAAGGCAAGTGAAAATGAAAACACGACATATCAAAATTTATGGGATGCAGGAAGTGCTAAGAGATAAATTTATTACCCTAAATGCCTATATTATAAAAGAAGAAAGAGCAAAAATCGAGAAATTAACTGTTTACTTGGAAGAACTAGAGATAAAAGAGCAAACTAACCCTGAAGCAAGCAAAAGAAAAGAAATAATGAAGATTAGAGCAGAAATAAATGAAATCAAGAACATGAAAACAATTGAGAAGATCAACAAAATCAGAAGCTGGGTCTATGAGAAAATCAATAAAATTGATGGACCCTTAGTGAGGTTGACAAAAAGAAGAGAGAGGATGCAAATAAATAAAATCAGAAATGGAAGAGGAAACATAACCATTGGCCTTGTAGATATAAAGGAGGTAATGAGAGGATATTATGAACAACTTTATGCTAATAAACTTGACAATGCAGATGAAATGGACAACTTCCTAGAAAGGCATGAACAACAAACATTGGCTTGAGAAGAAACAGATAACCTTAACAAACCAATCACAAGAAAATGAATTAGTCATTAAGATGCTCCAAAAAAAGAAACGTCCAGGACCAGATGGCTTCACATGTGAATTCTATCAAGAATTCAAGAAATAAGTAGCACCAATCCTGCTCAAACTCTTCGAAAAAATTGAAGAGGAGGGAAGGGTACCTAATGCATTCTACAAAGTCAGCATCACCCTCACCAAAGCCAGACAAAGATACTACAAGAAAAGAAAACTACAGACCAATCTCTCTAATGAATATAGATGCAAAAATCCTCAATAAAATTCTTGCATATTGAATCCAGCAGCACATTAAAAGAATTATACACCATGACCAAGTAGGATTCATCCAAGGTATGCAAAGACGGTTCAACATAAGAAAATCAATTAATGTAATACACCATATCAATAAAGCAAAGCAGAAAACCACATGATCATCTCTATTGATACAGAAAAGGTATTTGAAAAACTTCAACATTCTTTCTTGTTGAAAACACTTCAAAAGACAGGAATATAAGGGAACTTCCTCAACATGATAAAGGGAATATATGAAAAACCCACAGCCAACATTACCCTCAATGGGGAAAAACTGAAAACTTTCCCTGTAAGGTCAAGAACAAGACAAGGATGTCCACTATCACCACTGTTATTCAACAGTATGTTGGAAATTCTAGCCAGAGCAATTAGACAAGAAAAAGAACTACAAGGCATCATAATTGGAAAGGAAGAAGTAAACTTCTCACTGTTTGCAGATGATATGATACTATATATTGAAAACCCAAAAAAAAACCACAGCAAAACTACTAGAGTTAATAAATCAATACAGCAAAGTGACAGGTTACAAGATCAACACACAAAAATCTGTAGTGTTTCTATACACTAGCAATGAACAATCTGAGGGGGAAATAAAAAAAAATTCCATTTACAATTGCAACCAAAAGAACAAAATATTTAGGAATAAATTTAACCAAAGATACAAAAGACCTATACAAAGAAAACTACAAGAAATTGCTAAAAGAAATCAAAGAAGACCTAAATAAATGGAAGAGCATACCGTGTTCATGGATTGGAAGACTAAACATAGTTAAGATCTCAATTCTACCTAAATTGATTTACAGATTCAATACAATACCAATTAAAATCCCAAAGACTTACTTTTCAGAAATAGAAAACAAATAACCAAATTTATCTAAAAGGGCAGTGTGCCCTCAATAGCTAAAAATATCCTGAGAAATAAAAATGAAGTTGGAGTGCTCAAGCTACCTGACTTAAAAGTATATTATGAAGCTACAGTGGTCAAAACAGCATGGTACTGCCATAAAGATAAAGATACTGACCCATGGAATTGAATAGTGTATTCAGATATAGATCCTCTCATCTACAGACAATTGATCTTTGATAACGCAGTCAAGCCAACTTACCTGTGACAGAACAGTCTCTTCAATAAATGGTGCCTAGAGAACTGGATATCCACATGCAAAGGAATGAAAGAGGATGCATACCTCACACCCTATACAAAAATTAACTCAAAATGGATCAAAGACCTAAACATTCAATCTAAGACCATAAAACTGTTAGAAGAAAATGTAGAGAAATATCTTATAAATCTTATAATAGGAGATGGTTTCCTAGACCTTACATCCAAAGAACAAGCATTGAGGAAATAAATAAGTAAATGGGAACTCCTCAAAATTAAACACTTTTGTGCATCAAAGAACCTTGTCAAGAAAGTAAAAAGACAGCCTACGCAATGGGAGATGATATTTGGAAATGATGTATCAGATAAAGGTCTAGTGTCCAGAATATATAAAGAGATAGTTCAACTCAACAACAAAAAGACACACTGCAATTACAAAATGGGCAAAGGACATGAACAGACACATCTCAGAAGAGGAAATATAAAGGACCAAAAGGCACATGAAAAGATATTCAACTTCCCTGGCTATTGGGGAAATGCAAATCAAAACCACAATGAGATATCATCTCACACCCACCAGAATGGCCATTATCAAAAAACAGAAAACGTCAAGTGCTGGAAAGGATGTGGAGAAAGAGATACACTTATCCACTGTTGGTGGAAATGTCAAATGGTACAACCACTGTGGAAGGCAGTTTGGTGGTTCCTCAGGAAGCTAAGTATAGAACTGTCATGTGACCTGGCAATACCACTGCTAGGTACCTACTCAGAGGACACGAGGGCAAGGATACAAAGGGACATTTGCACACCGATGTTTATAGCAGCATTATTTACAATTGCAAATAGATGGAAACAGCCAAAATGTTCATCAACAGAAGAGTGGCTAAACAAGCTGTGGTATACACATACAATGGAATATTAAGCAGCTGTTAAAACAGAATAAAGTTTTGAAGTATGTAACAACATGGGTGGACCTTGAGGACATTATGCTGAGTGAGATTAGCCAGAAACAAAAGGACAAATGCTGTATGGTCTCACTGATATGAACTGACATTAGTGAATGAACTTGGAGAATTTCAGTTGGGAACAGAGACCATCAGGAGATAGAAATAGGGTAGATATTGGGTAGTTGGAGCTGAAGGGATACAGATTGTGCAACAGTGCTGATTGTAAAAATTCAGAAATCGATAGCACAATACTGCTTAATTATAATACAGTAATGTTAGAACACTGAATGAAGCTGAATGTGAGAACGATAGAGGAAGGAGGCCCTGGGGGCGCAAATGAAACCAGAAAGAAAGATAGACAATAAAGACTGAGATGGTATAATCTAGGAATTCCTAGAGTATGCTATGATAGTGACTAAATGTACAAATTAAAAAATGTTTTTGCATGAGGAAGAGCAAAGGAATGCCAATATTGCAGGTTGTTGAAAATAGATGGTAATTCATTTTTTAAAACTTTAACTTATGTGTGAGACTAAAGCCAAAAATGCTTAATTGGCACAAAATTTATATTTTGCCTAGTGTATTTCCTAATATAACTTATGTGAACAGCTAATTGAACACCATAAGTACCTGGAACCTTGAGTAGGGCATGAGATTTTGTAGGATCGTCCAGAGTGATGCCCTCATAAATCCCAGAGTGATTTGAACAGTGAATAAAAAAGTATTTGCAAAGTCCCCTTGGGGGAACGGTAAGAAAGGAGGAAAATTCAACTTCCCCAAGTAGAGAATACCTAATATTCTCACAAGCAATGGGGACAACCAGAACAATAGGCTGAGTCCTCAAATTTGGGGTTAGTTCATATGAAACTTAACCCTGCAAAGGATAGGCTAACCTACTTAAAATTAGGCCTAAGAGTCACCCCCAAAGAACTTCTTTTGTTGCTCAGATGTGGCCTCTCTCTCCAGCCAACATGATGAGCAGTCTCACCACCCTCTCCCTCTCTGCGTGGGACATAACTCCCAGGGGTGTGGACCTTCCTGGCAACGTGAGACAGAAATTCTAGAATAAGCTGGGACTCAGCACCAAAGGATTGAGAAAACCTTCTTGACCAAAAGGGGGAAGAGAGAAATGAGACAAAATAAAGTGTCAATGGTTGAGAGATTCCAAAGAGAGTCGAGAGGTTATCCTGGAGGTTATTCTTACACATTATATAGATATCACCTTTTTAGTTAAAGTGTAATGGAAAGGCTGGAGGGAACTGCCTGAAAATGTAGAGCTGTGTTCCAGTAGCCATGTTTCTTGAAGATGACTGCATAATGATAAAGCTTTTGCAATGTGACTGTGTGATTGTGAAAACCTTGTGTCTGATGCTCCTTTTATCTACCTTATCAAAAGATGAGTAAATCATATGGATTAAAAACAAAATAATAGGGGGAACAAATGTTAAAATAAATTTAGTAGATTGAAATGCTGGTGATTGGTGAGGAGGAGGGGTAGGGAATATGGTATGTATGAAATTTTTTCTTTTTTATTTTCTTTCTTTTTCTGGACTGATGCAAATGTTCTGAGAGGTGATCTTGGTGATGAATTTACAACTATGTGATAATATTGTGAGTTATTGTTTATGTACCAAGAATGGATCATATGGTAAGAATGTTTATGTTTGTATGTTATGTTTTAAAAAAAATTTTTTAATCCTAATAAATGAAGATACAAAAATTATAAATATGCATGAACCTAATACCAGAGATTCTAAATATATGATGCGAAAGTTGGTAGAATTCAAGGACGAAATAATTCTACAATCAAAGTTGGAGATGTTAACACTCATTACTTCCTTAGCAACTAATAAAATGCTATATTCAAATTTAGTAAAGACACAGGTGATCTGAAAAACACCAACAACCCTGTGACATAATTGATATTAACAGAGCCAAGAATTGCAGAATACATCTTTTTCCCCAAGTATACAAGGTACATTCACCAAGATGAATCATCAGGCCATAATACAGGTCTCAATAATTTTACAAAGATTAAAATGCTATAGCATATGTTTTCTAGTCATTATAGAATTAAGTTGGGAAATCAATAACAATGAGCTATCTATGAAAACTCAAATATTTGGAAACTAAGTAGCATGCTTTGAAATAATCCATGCATTAAAGAGAAAATCACAATGGAAATTTTAAAATATTTTAACTGAATGTTAATAAAATTACAATAGACCAAATGTAGCCAAGATGCACCTAAAATAGTACTTAAGGAAAACAGGACCAAAATAAATGACCTAAGGTTTTAGTTAAAGAAGTTACTAAAAGAGAGTCAAGTGAACCAAAGAAAGTAGCATGAACAATCAGCAAAATTGATAAACTGCTGTATCATCTTATCAGGATAAAGAGAAAGAAGATGAATTATCAGTTTTAGGAATGAATGGGGGGTTATTGCTATGCTATAGATACAAGGTAAATTAATAGAATATTAAGAGAATATTATGAATAACTTTGTGCCAACAAACTTGACAAGTTAGATGAAATGAACACATTCCTTGAAAAATGCAACACACCAAAATGACACAATATAAAAGAGAATATCTAAACAGTCCTAAATCTATTAGTGTTATTATATTTAATTTTTAAAACCTTCCCATAGTGAAAAGAATAGACCCAGATAGTCACTGATGAATTCTATCAAATACAACAAGAAAAAGAAATTAAGGTTACACAAACTCAGAAAATAGAGGTGAAAAAATACATTCAACATGTTTTTATGAGGCCAGCATGAATAACACCAGAATCTGACAGACAAGATGTTACAAAAATAGAGAATAATAGACTAATATATCCTATGAATATATGTCAAACATCTTTAAAAGTTAGCAAATTGAATGAAGAAATATAAAAATAAGACAATTCACTATGACCAAGTAGGGTTTATCTCAGGAATGAAAGATTGAGTTAATATTTTTAAAAAATTAATATAATTTACTTCATAATAGATTAAAGGAAAAACATCATATAATCATTTTAATAGATGCAGGAAAAAAGCATCTGGAAAAAAACCATACATGATACAAACTATAATCAACTGGATAAAGAGCAGCTATGGAAAACAAACAAGCAAACAACAGTTAACACATTTAATTGGGAAAAGATTCAGTGCTTTCCATTAAGATCTGGAAAAGGCAATGACCCTACATTCATCAATTCTATTCATCATTGTACTAGAGATCCTAATAAATGCAACTGAGGAAAGAAAAAGAAATGAAAAGAAAAAGAAATTAAAGAAAAGACTTAAGAACTAGAAAGGAAGAAGCAAAGGTTTTTATATAGGAACTGTTTACATAGGAATTCCTAGAGAATTTACAAAATAATTAATAGAACTAAAAAGCACATTTAGCAAAATCACAGATACAAGGTTAAAATGAAAAATCAATTATATTTTTATATCGTCATGGTCAGGTTCATGCGTCAACTTGGCCAGGTGATAGTGCCTGGTTGTCTGGTTGGGCAAGCACTGACATGTCTGTTGCTGTGAGGACATTTCATGACTTAAATCATGATTATGTTGGCTACATCCACAGTTGACTGCATTTGTAATCAGCTAGGGGGAGTGTCCTCTGCAATGAATGATGCTTAATTTAATCATCAGAAGGCTTTTAAGGAGGATTCAGAAGAGATAGTCACTCTTCCTGCTTCAGAAGAGATAGTCACTCTTCCTGCTTCAGCTAGTGAGCCTCTCCTGTGGAGTTCATCTAGACCTTTTATTGGAGTCACAACCTTCACAGCCTGTCCTATGGATTTTTGACTCTTCCATTCCCACAGCTGTCTGGCCAGCCTCTCCTGAGAGTTCATTGAGGAACTTCAAAGTTGCCAACTTGTTGCTTGCCCTACAGAGCTTGGACTTTACATTTCCACAGTTATGTGAGACATCTTTATAAATTTTATATCTATGATATCTCCTACTGATTCTGTTTCTCTAGAGAACCCTAGCTATTACATATATACTAGCAGCAAACAACTGAAAAATTTTACAAACACTTTCATTTATAACAACATCAAGAACATAAAGTACTTGGCAATAAATTTTACAAAATCATGCAAGAACTCTACAATGAAAACTACAAATCATTATTAATGAAATTAAGGAAGATCTAAAAAAATGGATTGGAAGACAGTATTGTTAAGATGTCTTTTCTCTCTCAAAATTATTCTATAGACTCAACACAATTCCAATTGCATTTATAATGCCATGAATCTTTTTCTGTAGAAACTAACAAACTGTTTCTAAAAATTATATGAAAATACAAGGACCTAAAATATCCTAATATAGGAAAAGAACAAAGTTGGAGGATTTACCCTACCTGACATCAGGACCTATTGCAAAGATAATTAGCCAAGACAAGTACTGACATGTTTCAACAAATGAATGAAACCAAATAAAGAGCCAAGAAATTTACTCACATAAATATTTGATTTCAACAAGACTTCTGAAGCATTCTAATGGGGAAAGTGAAGTCTTTTCGGCAAACTAGCTATAGTAACTAGGTAAAAATGAAGCTCAATCCACAAAAGTTAATTTGAGATACAAATCTTTATGTTTTTAAATGTTTGAAACTGAGAAATCTCTTAAAATTACAAAATTTTAAATAAACCCATTCTGTAATGTTAGCAAATATTATGCTTGATATACACAAAATTATTTACAAGTGAAATGGCATGATGTCTGAGTTTGCCACAAAATAATCCGAACTATATTTCTCAGAAACATAGATGCAAAAACTGCTCAACAAAATGTTAGTGAATCAAATTCAACAATGTAAGGTTGGTTTAACTTTCAAGTATTAATGTAATTTAATGATTTATTGTGGTAAAGCTATACAATGGAATCTTATTTAACAATAAAAAAGAATGAAATATACTGATACATGCTACAACATAATAAACAAAAAATACTACGCTAAGTGAAAGAAGCCAGTCACAAAGACCATACATATTTGTATGGTTCCATTAAATGAACTATCCAGAATAGGAAAATCCATAGAGATAGAAAGTGGATTAGTGATTGCTCCATGCTAGGGGTCAGGGTCAGAGGAAGTAATGCTAATGGGCATAGTGTTTGGTTTAGGCGTGATGAAATGTTCTAAACTTAGATTATGGTGATAAGCTTAGAACTCTATGAATATACGAAAAAACATTGAATTTTATACTTCAACTTGGTGTATTTTATGAAATGTGAATTTTATATCTCAATAAAGATGTTTTAAAATGTAATTCAAATTGAAACTGAGAAGTTAGGATTTAAGGGATGGGGATGATTACGACTATTAAATCATTATTTAGATATTCCTTTTTTATTATCTCATACACTAGAAAAGACAGAGGGAAATACCTGAAATCTTTGAACTACGCTACAATCCAACTACTTTGATCTCTGATGATGATTGTATAGCCTTTATCTAGTGTCTTTGTAACTGTAAAAGCCTTGTGATTAACCTTTACTTGTACCTATTTTATATATATATATTTCACTTTAGAGTCTTATGAGCACTAAAGACAGTCCTTAATGCTTGGATCAGTTCAAAACTAATCCCTCCCAATTCCAAAGTTATCTTGATAACTGAAGCTGGATTTAGTCAAAATGGGCTTGCCTGACATGCACAGCAACTTAGACTTTAGCCTAAAAGTGACCTATACTTCTTCATAACACTAAAAATCACACCACCAGCAAATTAAGGCTGCCATTTTCTTACATACATTCTGTGTTAAGCATGAAATCAATCTATGGAGGCTCAATAATTAGATCACCTCAAGCGACATCATCTAGAGCCATTGTGCTCATCTTATAATTCTATAAAACTACCATGCCTAGCATTAAATGCCTTCTCTCTTTGAAACCTGTGTCTCAGGAATTGATCATTTGAGTACATTGGACAGAGAACTCACCACCTTTGTCCAGTATCAATGATACTAACATATTATTAGAGAAAACCTACATGATCACTTCAATAGATGCGAAAAAAATTTTGACAAAATTCAATACACATTCATGATAATAAATCTCAGCAAACTGGAAACAGTAAGAAACTTCCTAAAAATAAAGAAAGGCATCTATGAAAAATATACAGCGAGCCTGATATTTAATGGTAATAGACTGATAGACTGAATTATTTCCTCTGAGATCAGGAACAAGGTAGCTATGGCAATTTTCACCACTTCTATTTATTGTTTTACTGGAGATCCCAGTCTAAAACAAAACAAAGAAATGCAATTCATAAAGATTGGAAAAGAAGAAATTAAACTGTACCAATTTGCATATAATATACTTGTTTACATAGGAAATACCAGTAATACAATATGCCAGAAATAGAATAACTTTGAAAAAGGGAATTTAATAAACAACTTTACAGTTCTAGGCCTATAAAAATCTCCAAACTAAGGCATCCAGAGAAAGACACCTTATTTCAAGGAAGCCTGGTGGGTCTGGAACAGCTCTGTCAGCTGGGTAGTGGCTGGCATCTGCTGTCCCTTGCTCCTGGGCTCTGTTGCTTCCAGCCTCTGTTCCTGTGGGGGGTCCTCATTCTGCTTCTCTAGGGCTGGCTTTCCTTTCTCGGCTCTCCTTGGCTCTCTCCAGGTTCTGGCTTACTTAACATCTCTGTAAGAAGTTTTGTTTCTTTACTTTTGTAGGTTGAAATTTTGCTAATAAAGTGTTTCAAAAATCTCTGAATTGATCCTATAAAAGAATATAAATCCTTGATTCCTTATGATATCACCAGAAAAGTTATTTCCCTGAGCTCACATTTACCCAGCATGGTTTATCTCTGTATTTCCTGCGTATCCTAGTATGTGGTGTATTTATGTTAATTAACATGTTTGCTATACCTTTTCAAATGAATCAGGCCAAATCACAGTGAGACTATGCTTTCCTGTAATTAGAATTATTTTTAGAGATTATCTGTGATTACAAGGTGAAATTGTTAAGAAAAAATTTCCAAAATTAGGGAATAGGCAAAAGAATGACTACATTTTCTTTCAATGTTATGCTAGAACTTGATTAATAGGTATATCCAAGGATTATTTAATTCTCTAGGCTTTGTACTTTTGTTTGACTTACAATTTACTGTTGATTAGAATATATTACAAATCTGTAAAGGCAGATGTTAACTTGTAGAAAACATAATTATGCAAAATATTCTTGATTAATAACAATGGAAATCATTTTGTAGTAGATTTACATCTGTCTGGTAGAAAAAAATTAACCCCCACTATTACTCTTTAATTTCTCTAAAGGACATTAACTTGTATCTAATTCAGTAATTTCTTTTCCAGCATTCTTTCTTTCAGTGACTAAAAACACTTTATCTTTACTGCAGTCCTTTGAATCAGCTTTAGTAAACTGTGTGTTCCTTCATTAAAAAGTTATTTAACATAGGCTCACTTAAAGTGTCCAGAAATGCCCAGATCCTGCCTTGAATTGGGTACACTATATTTCTACAAGAACCTCATGGTAATATATGCCAAGACACAAAGACAACCATCAAAGAACACTATTATTGATGCAAACTTGGGCCTAAAACCCCAGTGCAGAGCTCTGTGGTAAACTGGATTTAAGACCAAAGGGACAGTTGGGCCACGGTGGCTCAGCAGGCAAGAATGCTTGCCTGCCATGCCAGAGGACCTGGGTTCAATTCCTGGTGTCTGCCCATGTAAAAAAAAAAAAGACCGAAGGGAAAGTTCTCCTTCAACTTAACCTCAAATACATATATTATTATCAGGCAGTTACCCCAGTTCTGTAAATGAAGAAAGTAAGATGTTTGACCTGGAACTTTGAGTTAACTTATTGTCTGGAGGGAAGAGAGAAAAAAAGGGCTGTATGCATGGGTAGGTGTATTACTTAGGGTTCTCTAGAGAAATAGAATCAACAGGAAACACTCACAAATATAAAACTTATAAAAGGGTCTCACATGACTGTGGGAACGCAGAGTCCAAAATCCAAAGGGCAGGCTGTGAAGCCGAGTATTCTGATGGAGGGTCTGGACAAACTCTACAGGGGAGGTTAGCCAGCTAAAGCAGGAAGAGAGCCTCTCTCTTCTGAATCCTTCTTAAAAGGCTTCGAATGATTAGATTAAGCATCACTCATTGCAGAATACACTCCCGTTGGCTGATTACAAATGCAATCAGCTGTGGATGCAGCTGACATGATCATGATTTAATTCTATGAAATGTCCTCATCGAAACAGACAGGTCAGAACTTGCCCAACCAAAACAAACAGGTATCACCACTTGGCCAAGTTGACACATAAACTTGACCATGACAGTCCACCCCTTGTCAACTTGGTAGCTATACATATCACCTTACACCATACCTAATTTCTAAATAGAAAACAATAAAACACATTTTTTTCTTCCACCTAACAATATTCAATTGTCCTGCATATAACTGGAAACACATTAAATCTCTCCAGAATAGGGTGCAAGTCCTTGGGTAAGATTCATTTTTAAACTTGATATCTTACAACTTAAATAGTATAACAGGGACAAAACAGCATCATTGTCCTTGTTTCTATAACTGATCATGTGGTTGTAATCCATATTTATCAATACCTTCTTCCACTATCCATTTCATGTTCCCTTTACCCTTACAAGTACTTCAGCTAGCCATGGTTCTTTGACTGGTAGGGTGACCCCAACCTTCATTCCTGAAGTTTCAGAGCCATTGGTAGTCCTGCCTGGATTGGGTTGTTGCAATTTTCCATTGATTTTAATCACAGGGCATGGTAGTACTAAAAGACACCCTAGAGGATCTCCTATATTTCAAGAAAACTCTTCTTTACCTTCATTGTGTAGTCAGTCATTGACCCTGATAGTCAGAGTCAATCATCCCAGACAATAATGTAATTCCCTGTTATAGTTAGGTAGCTGCCAGAATGCAATACACCAGAAATGGAATGGCTTTTAAAAGGCGGAATTCAATGAGTTGCTAGTTTACAGTTCTAAGGCTGAGAAAATGCTCCAATTAAAACAAGTCTATAGAAATGTCCAATCTAAGGCATCCATCCAGGGAAAGATAACTTGGTGCAAGAAGGGCTTCTCTTTAGGCTGGAAGGGCACATGGCAAGCAGGCACATAGGCTAGCTTTCTCTCCTGACTTCCTGTTTCATGAAGCTCCCTGGGAGGGGTTTTCCTTCCTCATCTCCAAAGGTCATTGCCTTGTGGGCTCTCTACTTCTCGTGTCTATGTCATTCTTATCTGCTCTCTCTGAATCTCCCATTTTCCAAAATATTTCCTCTTTTATAGGACTCCAATAATCCAATCAAAACCCACCCAAATGGGTGGAGACATGTCGTCACCTAATCCAGTTTAACAGCCACTCTTGACTAAATCACATCATCCAGGGAGATGATCTGATTACAATTTCAAACATACAGTATTGAATAGGGAATGGGATTTTGATTAAAACATGGCTTTTCTAGGGGACATACATCCTTTCAAATCCCCTTCTTGGCTTGCTGATCCAGGGGATTGAGTAGCCCAAAGTGACCAGGTGGCAGTCTTAGATTCCAGTTCAATGGAACCATTGTTGTTTCTCCTGGTGGAAGCACTCCCCGTTTTGGAATTAAAACCTGTAGACCAGCAGAGCTCAGGGTCGCAGGGACAGGAAGCAAATATTTTCCCAGTGGATCTCTATGGGTAATAGTGAGTGGTACCACTCAATTTCCACCCCTTGGTTCCTGGACCCATGGATCCTAGCTATGGGAGAAACAGCACCATACAGCGGATGCTGATTCAGAGCATACACAGCTTCCTGGAGAACATTACCCCAGCCCTTCAAGGTATTGCCACCTAGTGGGGACCATAATTGAGTTTTCAAAAGGCCATTCCACTATTCTATCAATCCAGCTGCTTCTGGATAATGGGAAACATGGTAAGACCAGAGAATTCCATAAGCATGTGCCCATTTCTGCACTTCATTTGCTGTGAAGTGTGTTCCTTGATCAGAAGCAATGCTATGTGGAATACCATGATGATGGATAAGGCATTCTGCAAGTCCACGGATGGTAGTTTTGGCAGAAGCATTGCTTGCAGGAAAAGAAAACCCATATCCAGAGTATGTGTCTATTCCAGATAGAACAAATCACTGCCCCTTCCATGAAGGGAGTGGTCCAATGTAATCAACCTGCCACCATGTAGCTGGCTGGTCACCTCAGAGAATGGTGCCATATCGGGGGCTGAGTGTGGGTCTCTGCTGCTGGCAGATTGAGCACTCAGCATTGGCTGTAGCCAGGTCAGCCTTGGTGAGTGGAAGTCCATGTTGCTGAGCCCATGCATGACCTCCATCCCTACCACCATGGCCACTTTATTCATGAGCCCATTGGGCAATGACATGAGTTGCTGGGGAAAGAGGCTAACTGATATCCACAGAACGGATCATCTTAATCATTTGATTATTAAAACCTTCCTCTGCTGAAGTCACCCTCTGGTGCGTATTTACATGGGACACAAATATCTTCGTGTTTTCAGCCCACTCAGAAAGGTCTATCCACATACTTCTTCCCCAGACCTCTTTGTTACCAATTTTCCAATTATGGTCTTTCCAAGTCCCTGACCATCCAGGCAAACCATTAGCAACAGCCCATGAGTCAGTATACAAACACAATTCTGGCCAGTTCTCTTTCCAAGCAAAATGAACAACCAGGTGCACTGCTCAAAGTTCTGCCCACTGGGAGGACTTTCCCTCACCACTGTCCTTCAAGGACACCCCAAAAAGGGGTTGCAGTGCTACAGCTGTCCACTTTTGGGTGGTACCTGCATATCATGCTGAACCATCTATAAGCCAGGCCCAAGTTTTCTCTTCATCGATCAATTCACTGTAAGGAACTCTCCAAGAGGCCATAGCTCTAGTCTGGGAAAGAGAAGGTAATGTGGCAGGAGTGGAGACTATGGGTATTTGGGCCACATCTTCATGTAACTTACTTGTGCCTTCAGGACTTGCTCTGGCCCTATCTTGTATATACCAATTCCATTTTACAATAGAGTGCTGCTGCACATGCCCAACCCTACGGCTTGGTGGGTCAGACAACACCCAGCTCATGATAGGCAACTCAGGTCCCATGGTAACTTGGTGGCCTATGGTAAAGCATTCAGTCTCTACTAAGGCCCAGTAGCAGGCCAAAAGCTGTTTCTCAAAAGTAGTATAGTTATCTGCAGCAGATAGTAAGGCTTTGCTCAAAAATCCTAAGGGTCTGCATTGTAATTTTCCTAGAGGGGCCTGCCAAAGGTTCCAGACAGCATCTCTATTTGCCACTGAAACTTCCAGCACCATTGGATCTGCTGGATCATATGGCCCAAGTGGCAGAGCAGCTTGTACAGCAACCTGGACCTGTTGCAGAGACTTCTCTTGTTCAAGTCCCCACTCAAAATTAGAAGCTTTTCTGATCACTCAATAAATGGGCCAGAGTAGCACACCCAAATGAGGAATATGTTGTTACCAAATTCCAAAGAGACCAACTAGGCATTGTGCCTCTTTTTTGCTCATAGGAGGGGCCTGATGCAACAACTTATCCTTCACCTTAGAAGGGATATCTCAACATGCCCCACACCACTGGACACCTGGAAATTTCACTAAGGTGGAAGGCCACTGTATTTTTGTTGGATTTATCTCCCATCCTCTGACATGCAAATGCCCTACCAGTAAGTCTAGAGTAGCTGCTACTCCTTGCTCACTAGGTCCAATCAACATGATATTATCAATATAATGGACCAGTGTGATGTCTTGTGGGAGGGAGAAAAAATCAAGGTCCCTGCAGACAAGGTTATGACATAGGGCTGGAGAGTTGATATACCCCTAAGGTATGACAATGAAAGTATATTACTGACCTTGCCAGATGACAGCAAACTGTTTCTGGTGGTCCTTACTAATAGCTATTGAGAAAAAAGCATTTGCCAGATGAAGCTACATGCCAGGTACCAGAGGATGTATTGATTTGCTCAAGCAATGATACCAAAACTGGAACAGCAGCTGAAATTGGACTTACCACATGGTTGAGCTTACAGTAATCCACTGTCATCCTCCAAGACCCATCTCTTTTCTGCACAGGCCAAATAGGAGAGTTGAATGGGATGTGTTGGGAATCATCATCCCTGCATCCTTCAAGACCTTAAGAGTGTCAGTAATCTCTGCAATTCCTCCAGGTATCTGGTATTGCTTCTGATTTACTCTTTTGCTAGGTAGGAGCTGTTCTAGTGGCTTCCACTTGACCTTTCCCACCATAATAGCCCTCACTGCATAAGTTAGAGAGCCAATATGGGGATTCTGCCACTTGCTCAGTATGTCTATTCCAATTATACATTCTGGAATTGGGGAAATAACTATGAATGTGTCCATGGGCACACTGGTACCACAGTGACATGTACCTGAGCTAAAACTCCATTGATCACCTGGCCTCCATAAGCCCCCACTCTGACTGGTGGACCAGAGTGGCCTTTTGGATCTCCTGGAATTAATGTTACTTCTGAACCAGTATCTGATGATCCCCAAAATATCTGATCATTTCTTTTTCCCCAATACACAGTCACCCTGGTAAAAGGCCATCAGTCTCCTTGGGGAAGGCTTGGAGGAAGATTAACAGTATAAATTTATGGCAGTGTAACAGGGTTCTCCCCCAAAGGGACCTGGCCTCCCCTTCATTCAAGGGGCTCCGGGTCTGTACTGTCTCAGGTCTGGAAATTGATTAAGGGGCTGTGACTCTGTGTTTTTATAATTCAGATTAGACTTCTACTCACTTGACCTAGTACTCTTTTGTTTATAAAGCTCAAACAAGAATTTAATAGACCACCCTTCTATTGTATTTCTAGGTACCCCATGATTTACTAGCCAATGCCACAAATCTCTGTGAGTCATATAATTTTGACTCCTGCTTTGAGGTTGCTGTCTATTATAATAGTCACATCTACCCTGTCTTTGGTGATTAAGCCCACTTGGGATCCCATCATCTCCATTGTGTTTAAGGATTCCAGCTCAGTGACAGCAGTTCCTACAGTAATATCTGACCTCCAGAGAAGTGCAACTACAGAGCTCTTCAGGGATGACAGTGCTAGTATTGCAAATTTATTTCTTGTTATTCTGGTAAAAGGTGTATCCTCCAGACATTCCTGGGATGTAAGAGTGGGCTTTGCATGGTAAATCCATTCTAACATTCCAATCTCTCTTAGGCTCTGGATCCCCTCATCTACAATATACTAGGGCAGTTCTGGCATTTCAACCTCAGGTAATGTTGGTCACCTTTGGATCCATGTTTCAACTAACCATCCAAACAAACTGTTAGTACCTTTCTAACCCCTCAAGCTATAACATTGAATGCAGAATCTCTGCTTAGTGGGCCCATATCAATAAATTCAGCCTGATCCAGCCTTATATTCCTCCCACCATTATCCCACACCCTTAAAATCCATTGCCACACATATTCCCCTGATTTATGTCTACATAAATCAGAAAATTCACACAATTCTTTTGGAGTATAATGTACCTCCTCATGTGTGATACTTTGTACCTCACCTTTAGGGGTCTGTTGGGACTTTAGTCTAGTTATAGGTCTGGAATAAATGAGGGGTTGTGGGGGTGGGTCATGAAAAGAATTAGAAATATCTTCCAAGCCATTTGCTTCAGGGCCTTCATTTGCAGTTTCATCTAGTGAAACAGGATTAATCACTCTAGGTATAATCCCTTCAGGAGAAGGTTGGGTGGCCAACTCCTCAGGGCAGGGTGGAGGTGGGACAGCTATGTCCTCAGGGCAAACTATTACAGGGTTATCTAGAGAAGACTCAGCACGATCTAGGGTTTCAACCTCACCCCCGACATCATTATCAATCCATAATGATGGTTAAAAGCCATGAA
The DNA here is from genome assembly GCF_023851605.1 of Tamandua tetradactyla. Lineage (NCBI taxonomy): Eukaryota > Metazoa > Chordata > Mammalia > Pilosa > Myrmecophagidae > Tamandua > Tamandua tetradactyla. The sequence goes on along the minus strand of NC_135333.1, from coordinate 82,658,731 downwards.
CTTGTATATTTAGCAGAAGAGATCTCCAAATTAAGTGTTGAAAGTGCAGCCTGGTTTCTCCTCACAGCTTATAGTGAAATGCGAAAGGAAAGAGATAAGCTGAGAACTGAACTCTTGAGTAAAAAGAAACTAGAAATTGATGTCCTGGAAAATTCTGAGCCTCCAGAAAGGGAGACCACAGAGAATAGTGCCCTGTGTGAGGATTTAACCAAATGTGGAAACAGCCAGCCATTTCAGAGAATTGGACATGGAGTTATCCAGGAAGGATTTGTGGAAACTCCTTATGTCTGATGGGCATGATCCAAGGCTACTGCATAGAAAGCCAATGAGAGTGCTGTGGGACCTGTATAAACAAAGCCACTGCCAGTCTGGACTGGGGGGCTCAGAGAAGGGACACATTGGAGGAAAAGTAACTGCAGAGGCAAAACCGTGGAGGCTGGAGTCTGAAGTCAGGAAGCCTCAGGCCAGGAGAGTGGACCCACCCAAGCCCGTGGAGAGGGTGAGTTTGCCCCAAAGGCAGAGAATGGGCCTTCCACCTCGTTGCAGTGGGAGAGTCATGCCGCCTCAGGTCTTGGAGAGAGTGAAGCATGTTCCTTGGGGTTTGGGGAGAGCCTGGCTGCCACCACATGGAGGGGTTGAGCGTGTGCCCCGTAGATGGCAGAGAGCCCGGGTGCGGCCCCGATGCTTGGAGAGGGTGGAGCCGAGAAAATGGTGGTCTCCCCAATATCCCCCAAGGTTGCATTCAGAGAGAGGCAGGCGTAGGCATTTGGAAAGGGTGGGACTGCCGCTTTCTAAA